>NW_028295033.1:0-162353 GCF_964341445.2 Mesoplodon mirus
ACTTATCTTAACCTATGGCAGTCTACACCATCAAATTTTGGTCTCACCTCAAGCACTCAAGCTCAAAAATTGAACCCCCCTCCAGAAAACATTTTAGTTTTCTCAGTGAAGCTGGATTTCAGGAAGTCAGGAAATAGAAAAATTCATCAGGCGGTGAAAAGCTCATGAGACTAAATAGTTTACACATCAACTTTTTATTAAAATAAACCATGCACACATAAAAACACAGAATAGCAAAACTTGGGAAAATTCTAGATCTGTTCTAAAATTTCTTCACATGTGTATTCAATCCTGTGAGAATTTTAAAGGGGAAACTTTTGCTAAAGTTAAATAAACATTTAGTAAATATGGAACCTTTGAAAATAACAATGAAAACACTCCAGTGGTGAAATAGCTAAATTGTGAGTAAATATGACATCTCTGGAATGAAGCTTTTGTTCAGATATTTGGATCCAGAGGTACTCCCTGGGAAGATGTATGATGCTTTTTGGTGGGGGTGGAGGCACGAGGAAAAGCAAGGTGAGCAGCTTAGACAGAAAAACAGAAACGGAATATGCAAACTGAACACCTTTCTTTCGTTCTGGTTTTTAACCAAGAATCTACTGTTGCAGGTAATTCATGATAGAGGAGGTAAATTCTGAAGCTGCCAGGATCAAATAGCAAGGGTAGAATAAATCTGAAAGCAAATTTACACACACAGTTCTGGGTCAAGAGGAGAATTTCTCTATCTGAAAGTCCAGCAACCATTTGATCTGAGAGTAGCTCATCTCATTCAATACTGAGTAATCATCAAAATGGAATCAATAGAAGATGTAAAAAAAAGAAAGGAAGATTTTACAAGAAAAAAGCAGAAATGTCATATAAAAATAATGACAGTTAAATAATTCCTAATAATTTCTGTAAATATAATTTAAAAATAATTTCTGTAAATCATGTTCAGAGCTCTGCACACACCAAGGAAAGACATGAGAAGGTTCTAATCTCTTCCCTCTGGGCAACATTAAGGCTCTGCGATCAGGAAGCAAAGACTAAGGCAGTGCTGTAAACTGCTGGAAGTATGGAAAGCATTCAATAACAACAACAATACACACACACACACACACGTACAAACACATGGAGCTCCTTGGCAAAGGTTGGGAGACTTACTGGTTCAAAACACTTTTAAAAAAACCTCTATCCAATCATTAGCTAGCTGAACAGAGAATTCAGTGGCCATATACGACAGAAAAGAAAAAATACAGACTTTACAGTATTAGTCCAGGAAAGTCACTACATTCACAAAATAAAACCACCATCAATAACAATAATGAGCATAAGAACAAACTCTGAGGGGAGAGCAATATGATTTCTAGAGCTGCTGAATTAAACTTTTTTAAATATCCAGATTTTAATAAAAATTATGACACATGCAAAGAAAAAGGAAATTATGGCCCATATACAGGAATAAAGACAATAGAAACTGTCACTAAGGAAACCGGATGTTGTACCTACTAGACAAAGACTTTTTAACAAACTTATAAATGCAGTGAAAGAACTAAAGTAAACCATGTTTTTAAAGAAAGTATAAAAACAATGTCTCTTACCAAATAGAGAATATCAAAAAGGAAATAGAAATTATACAACACAGCCAAATAGAAATTCTGGAGTGAAAAGTATAACTGAAATGAAAAATCTACTTAGAGGGGCTCAACAGCAGATTTGAACAGCAGATGGCAAAATCACCAAACTTGCCAGTAGGTCAATCGATGTTATCCAGTCTAAAGAGCAGAAATTTAAAAGAAAGAGGAAAAATAAACAGAGACTCAGTGATTTGTGGTACATCATCAAGTATACCAAAATATGCCTAATATGAGTAATAGATGGAGAGGAGAGAAAGGAGCAGAAATAATGGCCCAAAACTTCCCAAATTTAACCCCAAAATACCATTAACCTGCACACACAAAGCTCAAAGAATGTCCAGTAGCATGTCTAAAGCCAAAAACAAAGAGAAAATCTTAAAAGCAACAAGTGAAAAGCAGCTCATCATGTGTAAGATATTGTCATAAGATTAACAGCTGGTTTGTCATCAGAAACATGGATGGCAGAATGTAGCAGGGTGACATATGCAAAGGGCTGGGAGGAAAAAAAATTGTCAACCAAGATTTCTATATCTGGCAAAACAATGCTTCAAAAATTAAGAAATACCTTACAGAAATTGAAAAGATTATAAGGGAATGCTCTGAATAATTGTATGCCAACAAATTACATAACATATGAAGTGGAGAGATTTCTAGAGAGACACAAACTATCAAAACTTGCTCAAGAAGTAGAAAAAAAATTGCATAGAACCATAATAAGAGATTGAATCAGTAGTCAAAAACCTTCCTACAAAGAAAATGTCAGAACCAAATGACTTTAGTGGTAAATTCTACCAAGTATTTAACGAAAAACTGACAACAATCTTTATAAACTCTTCTAAAAAACAGAAGAGGATTGAACATTATCCAACTTATTCTATGAGGCCAGCATTACCCCCGATACCAAAACCAGACAAAGACATCTCAAGAAAACTACAGACCAATATCTCTTATAAATATAGGTGCATAGATAGTGTTGACGGTTGTACCAGTCTGTAATTATATTTAAAAGTACAGAGTTGTACACTTTTAAAAGGTGAATTATATGGAATACAAGTTATATCTTAAATTTGTTACCAAAAAAAAAAAAAATGCTGCAATGAACACACTTCCCCGTGCCTCCCAGTACACAAATTCTATAAATGTTTCTATATCTATGGACCTACAGATGGAAATTCTGGGTTGCAATTTTTCAATTTTACTAAAATGTGACAAATTGCTCTACAAAGTAGCTATATCATTTGTACTTCCTCCAGTGGTGTGAGAAAGTTCCAGTTTCTTTTACCTTTGCCAATATCTAGATAATCAATTTAAAAATTTTTACTTATTTGTCGTTATTCTTTTACTTATTTGTTGTGAAATGGTATTTTATTGGTTTGCATTTCCATGACTTTGAAGACGATTAAGCATCTTGTAATATCTATTGACCATTCAGTTTTCCTCTTCTGTGAATTTTCTATTCATATCCTTCACCCAACTTCTAGCAAGCTTGTTGGTTTGCAGAGCTACCTTTCAGTGATGATAACACAGGAACCAGAAGCTTCCCTCCCCAGGAGTGACAGTGAGCATTACCAGCCACTTGAGCATATCACTACTTTCTAGGCAAGTACATCCATTCCAGAATGGAATCTTTGAAATATATGGTTGTCATGACGAATGACAACATCTCAAAGGACTCCTTTCGTTGTTAGACTATTTTACCTTTGGCTAAGAGGTAAGACACTTGAGTTTATCTTCACTACCCTGCCTCCTATCAAGTACAGAGAAGTCACACACGAGTAAGTGATTTTTATTCTATTAATCCTTCAGTCAGTCAAAAGCCTGTCTTCTTTCTAACTTTGACTACTTTTCTTAGCTTTGTTCTGTTAAAAGAAAGAACTATGGGTATATTAGAATTTACTTCACTGTGGGCCCTCCTCTAAAGCTCTCTCCAAATTTGCCAATTGGAAGAGTTCATCTTTGTTCATTAATCTCCTAACTCCATGTCTATCTTCTTTTCCACCATCTGACCACATCTCTCCTGCCTGGAAGGCATCTGGAGCACTTATCTTAACCTATGGCAGTCTACACCATCAAATTTTGGTCTCACCTCAAGCACTCAAGCTCAAAAATTGAACCCCCCTCCAGAAAACATTTTAGTTTTCTCAGTGAAGCTGGATTTCAGGAAGTCAGGAAATAGAAAAATTCATCAGGCGGTGAAAAGCTCATGAGACTAAATAGTTTACACATCAACTTTTTATTAAAATAAACCATGCACACATAAAAACACAGAATAGCAAAACTTGGGAAAATTCTAGATCTGTTCTAAAATTTCTTCACATGTGTATTCAATCCTGTGAGAATTTTAAAGGGGAAACTTTTGCTAAAGTTAAATAAACATTTAGTAAATATGGAACCTTTGAAAATAACAATGAAAACACTCCAGTGGTGAAATAGCTAAATTGTGAGTAAATATGACATCTCTGGAATGAAGCTTTTGTTCAGATATTTGGATCCAGAGGTACTCCCTGGGAAGATGTATGATGCTTTTTGGTGGGGGTGGAGGCACGAGGAAAAGCAAGGTGAGCAGCTTAGACAGAAAAACAGAAACGGAATATGCAAACTGAACACCTTTCTTTCGTTCTGGTTTTTAACCAAGAATCTACTGTTGCAGGTAATTCATGATAGAGGAGGTAAATTCTGAAGCTGCCAGGATCAAATAGCAAGGGTAGAATAAATCTGAAAGCAAATTTACACACACAGTTCTGGGTCAAGAGGAGAATTTCTCTATCTGAAAGTCCAGCAACCATTTGATCTGAGAGTAGCTCATCTCATTCAATACTGAGTAATCATCAAAATGGAATCAATAGAAGATGTAAAAAAAAGAAAGGAAGATTTTACAAGAAAAAAGCAGAAATGTCATATAAAAATAATGACAGTTAAATAATTCCTAATAATTTCTGTAAATATAATTTAAAAATAATTTCTGTAAATCATGTTCAGAGCTCTGCACACACCAAGGAAAGACATGAGAAGGTTCTAATCTCTTCCCTCTGGGCAACATTAAGGCTCTGCGATCAGGAAGCAAAGACTAAGGCAGTGCTGTAAACTGCTGGAAGTATGGAAAGCATTCAATAACAACAACAATACACACACACACACACACGTACAAACACATGGAGCTCCTTGGCAAAGGTTGGGAGACTTACTGGTTCAAAACACTTTTAAAAAAACCTCTATCCAATCATTAGCTAGCTGAACAGAGAATTCAGTGGCCATATACGACAGAAAAGAAAAAATACAGACTTTACAGTATTAGTCCAGGAAAGTCACTACATTCACAAAATAAAACCACCATCAATAACAATAATGAGCATAAGAACAAACTCTGAGGGGAGAGCAATATGATTTCTAGAGCTGCTGAATTAAACTTTTTTAAATATCCAGATTTTAATAAAAATTATGACACATGCAAAGAAAAAGGAAATTATGGCCCATATACAGGAATAAAGACAATAGAAACTGTCACTAAGGAAACCGGATGTTGTACCTACTAGACAAAGACTTTTTAACAAACTTATAAATGCAGTGAAAGAACTAAAGTAAACCACGTTTTTAAAGAAAGTATAAAAACAATGTCTCTTACCAAATAGAGAATATCAAAAAGGAAATAGAAATTATACAACACAGCCAAATAGAAATTCTGGAGTGAAAAGTATAACTGAAATGAAAAATCTACTTAGAGGGGCTCAACAGCAGATTTGAACAGCAGATGGCAAAATCACCAAACTTGCCAGTAGGTCAATCGATGTTATCCAGTCTAAAGAGCAGAAATTTAAAAGAAAGAGGAAAAATAAACAGAGACTCAGTGATTTGTGGTACATCATCAAGTATACCAAAATATGCCTAATATGAGTAATAGATGGAGAGGAGAGAAAGGAGCAGAAATAATGGCCCAAAACTTCCCAAATTTAACCCCAAAATACCATTAACCTGCACACACAAAGCTCAAAGAATGTCCAGTAGCATGTCTAAAGCCAAAAACAAAGAGAAAATCTTAAAAGCAACAAGTGAAAAGCAGCTCATCATGTGTAAGATATTGTCATAAGATTAACAGCTGGTTTGTCATCAGAAACATGGATGGCAGAATGTAGCAGGGTGACATATGCAAAGGGCTGGGAGGAAAAAAAATTGTCAACCAAGATTTCTATATCTGGCAAAACAATGCTTCAAAAATTAAGAAATACCTTACAGAAATTGAAAAGATTATAAGGGAATGCTCTGAATAATTGTATGCCAACAAATTACATAACATATGAAGTGGAGAGATTTCTAGAGAGACACAAACTATCAAAACTTGCTCAAGAAGTAGAAAAAAAATTGCATAGAACCATAATAAGAGATTGAATCAGTAGTCAAAAACCTTCCTACAAAGAAAATGTCAGAACCAAATGACTTTAGTGGTAAATTCTACCAAGTATTTAACGAAAAACTGACAACAATCTTTATAAACTCTTCTAAAAAACAGAAGAGGATTGAACATTATCCAACTTATTCTATGAGGCCAGCATTACCCCCGATACCAAAACCAGACAAAGACATCTCAAGAAAACTACAGACCAATATCTCTTATAAATATAGGTGCATAGATAGTGTTGACGGTTGTACCAGTCTGTAATTATATTTAAAAGTACAGAGTTGTACACTTTTAAAAGGTGAATTATATGGAATACAAGTTATATCTTAAATTTGTTACCAAAAAAAAAAAAAATGCTGCAATGAACACACTTCCCCGTGCCTCCCAGTACACAAATTCTATAAATGTTTCTATATCTATGGACCTACAGATGGAAATTCTGGGTTGCAATTTTTCAATTTTACTAAAATGTGACAAATTGCTCTACAAAGTAGCTATATCATTTGTACTTCCTCCAGTGGTGTGAGAAAGTTCCAGTTTCTTTTACCTTTGCCAATATCTAGATAATCAATTTAAAAATTTTTACTTATTTGTCGTTATTCTTTTACTTATTTGTTGTGAAATGGTATTTTATTGGTTTGCATTTCCATGACTTTGAAGACGATTAAGCATCTTGTAATATCTATTGACCATTCAGTTTTCCTCTTCTGTGAATTTTCTATTCATATCCTTCACCCAACTTCTAGCAAGCTTGTTGGTTTGCAGAGCTACCTTTCAGTGATGATAACACAGGAACCAGAAGCTTCCCTCCCCAGGAGTGACAGTGAGCATTACCAGCCACTTGAGCATATCACTACTTTCTAGGCAAGTACATCCATTCCAGAATGGAATCTTTGAAATATATGGTTGTCATGACGAATGACAACATCTCAAAGGACTCCTTTCGTTGTTAGACTATTTTACCTTTGGCTAAGAGGTAAGACACTTGAGTTTATCTTCACTACCCTGCCTCCTATCAAGTACAGAGAAGTCACACACGAGTAAGTGATTTTTATTCTATTAATCCTTCAGTCAGTCAAAAGCCTGTCTTCTTTCTAACTTTGACTACTTTTCTTAGCTTTGTTCTGTTAAAAGAAAGAACTATGGGTATATTAGAATTTACTTCACTGTGGGCCCTCCTCTAAAGCTCTCTCCAAATTTGCCAATTGGAAGAGTTCATCTTTGTTCATTAATCTCCTAACTCCATGTCTATCTTCTTTTCCACCATCTGACCACATCTCTCCTGCCTGGAAGGCATCTGGAGCACTTATCTTAACCTATGGCAGTCTACACCATCAAATTTTGGTCTCACCTCAAGCACTCAAGCTCAAAAATTGAACCCCCCTCCAGAAAACATTTTAGTTTTCTCAGTGAAGCTGGATTTCAGGAAGTCAGGAAATAGAAAAATTCATCAGGCGGTGAAAAGCTCATGAGACTAAATAGTTTACACATCAACTTTTTATTAAAATAAACCATGCACACATAAAAACACAGAATAGCAAAACTTGGGAAAATTCTAGATCTGTTCTAAAATTTCTTCACATGTGTATTCAATCCTGTGAGAATTTTAAAGGGGAAACTTTTGCTAAAGTTAAATAAACATTTAGTAAATATGGAACCTTTGAAAATAACAATGAAAACACTCCAGTGGTGAAATAGCTAAATTGTGAGTAAATATGACATCTCTGGAATGAAGCTTTTGTTCAGATATTTGGATCCAGAGGTACTCCCTGGGAAGATGTATGATGCTTTTTGGTGGGGGTGGAGGCACGAGGAAAAGCAAGGTGAGCAGCTTAGACAGAAAAACAGAAACGGAATATGCAAACTGAACACCTTTCTTTCGTTCTGGTTTTTAACCAAGAATCTACTGTTGCAGGTAATTCATGATAGAGGAGGTAAATTCTGAAGCTGCCAGGATCAAATAGCAAGGGTAGAATAAATCTGAAAGCAAATTTACACACACAGTTCTGGGTCAAGAGGAGAATTTCTCTATCTGAAAGTCCAGCAACCATTTGATCTGAGAGTAGCTCATCTCATTCAATACTGAGTAATCATCAAAATGGAATCAATAGAAGATGTAAAAAAAAGAAAGGAAGATTTTACAAGAAAAAAGCAGAAATGTCATATAAAAATAATGACAGTTAAATAATTCCTAATAATTTCTGTAAATATAATTTAAAAATAATTTCTGTAAATCATGTTCAGAGCTCTGCACACACCAAGGAAAGACATGAGAAGGTTCTAATCTCTTCCCTCTGGGCAACATTAAGGCTCTGCGATCAGGAAGCAAAGACTAAGGCAGTGCTGTAAACTGCTGGAAGTATGGAAAGCATTCAATAACAACAACAATACACACACACACACACACGTACAAACACATGGAGCTCCTTGGCAAAGGTTGGGAGACTTACTGGTTCAAAACACTTTTAAAAAAACCTCTATCCAATCATTAGCTAGCTGAACAGAGAATTCAGTGGCCATATACGACAGAAAAGAAAAAATACAGACTTTACAGTATTAGTCCAGGAAAGTCACTACATTCACAAAATAAAACCACCATCAATAACAATAATGAGCATAAGAACAAACTCTGAGGGGAGAGCAATATGATTTCTAGAGCTGCTGAATTAAACTTTTTTAAATATCCAGATTTTAATAAAAATTATGACACATGCAAAGAAAAAGGAAATTATGGCCCATATACAGGAATAAAGACAATAGAAACTGTCACTAAGGAAACCGGATGTTGTACCTACTAGACAAAGACTTTTTAACAAACTTATAAATGCAGTGAAAGAACTAAAGTAAACCACGTTTTTAAAGAAAGTATAAAAACAATGTCTCTTACCAAATAGAGAATATCAAAAAGGAAATAGAAATTATACAACACAGCCAAATAGAAATTCTGGAGTGAAAAGTATAACTGAAATGAAAAATCTACTTAGAGGGGCTCAACAGCAGATTTGAACAGCAGATGGCAAAATCACCAAACTTGCCAGTAGGTCAATCGATGTTATCCAGTCTAAAGAGCAGAAATTTAAAAGAAAGAGGAAAAATAAACAGAGACTCAGTGATTTGTGGTACATCATCAAGTATACCAAAATATGCCTAATATGAGTAATAGATGGAGAGGAGAGAAAGGAGCAGAAATAATGGCCCAAAACTTCCCAAATTTAACCCCAAAATACCATTAACCTGCACACACAAAGCTCAAAGAATGTCCAGTAGCATGTCTAAAGCCAAAAACAAAGAGAAAATCTTAAAAGCAACAAGTGAAAAGCAGCTCATCATGTGTAAGATATTGTCATAAGATTAACAGCTGGTTTGTCATCAGAAACATGGATGGCAGAATGTAGCAGGGTGACATATGCAAAGGGCTGGGAGGAAAAAAAATTGTCAACCAAGATTTCTATATCTGGCAAAACAATGCTTCAAAAATTAAGAAATACCTTACAGAAATTGAAAAGATTATAAGGGAATGCTCTGAATAATTGTATGCCAACAAATTACATAACATATGAAGTGGAGAGATTTCTAGAGAGACACAAACTATCAAAACTTGCTCAAGAAGTAGAAAAAAAATTGCATAGAACCATAATAAGAGATTGAATCAGTAGTCAAAAACCTTCCTACAAAGAAAATGTCAGAACCAAATGACTTTAGTGGTAAATTCTACCAAGTATTTAACGAAAAACTGACAACAATCTTTATAAACTCTTCTAAAAAACAGAAGAGGATTGAACATTATCCAACTTATTCTATGAGGCCAGCATTACCCCCGATACCAAAACCAGACAAAGACATCTCAAGAAAACTACAGACCAATATCTCTTATAAATATAGGTGCATAGATAGTGTTGACGGTTGTACCAGTCTGTAATTATATTTAAAAGTACAGAGTTGTACACTTTTAAAAGGTGAATTATATGGAATACAAGTTATATCTTAAATTTGTTACCAAAAAAAAAAAAAATGCTGCAATGAACACACTTCCCCGTGCCTCCCAGTACACAAATTCTATAAATGTTTCTATATCTATGGACCTACAGATGGAAATTCTGGGTTGCAATTTTTCAATTTTACTAAAATGTGACAAATTGCTCTACAAAGTAGCTATATCATTTGTACTTCCTCCAGTGGTGTGAGAAAGTTCCAGTTTCTTTTACCTTTGCCAATATCTAGATAATCAATTTAAAAATTTTTACTTATTTGTCGTTATTCTTTTACTTATTTGTTGTGAAATGGTATTTTATTGGTTTGCATTTCCATGACTTTGAAGACGATTAAGCATCTTGTAATATCTATTGACCATTCAGTTTTCCTCTTCTGTGAATTTTCTATTCATATCCTTCACCCAACTTCTAGCAAGCTTGTTGGTTTGCAGAGCTACCTTTCAGTGATGATAACACAGGAACCAGAAGCTTCCCTCCCCAGGAGTGACAGTGAGCATTACCAGCCACTTGAGCATATCACTACTTTCTAGGCAAGTACATCCATTCCAGAATGGAATCTTTGAAATATATGGTTGTCATGACGAATGACAACATCTCAAAGGACTCCTTTCGTTGTTAGACTATTTTACCTTTGGCTAAGAGGTAAGACACTTGAGTTTATCTTCACTACCCTGCCTCCTATCAAGTACAGAGAAGTCACACACGAGTAAGTGATTTTTATTCTATTAATCCTTCAGTCAGTCAAAAGCCTGTCTTCTTTCTAACTTTGACTACTTTTCTTAGCTTTGTTCTGTTAAAAGAAAGAACTATGGGTATATTAGAATTTACTTCACTGTGGGCCCTCCTCTAAAGCTCTCTCCAAATTTGCCAATTGGAAGAGTTCATCTTTGTTCATTAATCTCCTAACTCCATGTCTATCTTCTTTTCCACCATCTGACCACATCTCTCCTGCCTGGAAGGCATCTGGAGCACTTATCTTAACCTATGGCAGTCTACACCATCAAATTTTGGTCTCACCTCAAGCACTCAAGCTCAAAAATTGAACCCCCCTCCAGAAAACATTTTAGTTTTCTCAGTGAAGCTGGATTTCAGGAAGTCAGGAAATAGAAAAATTCATCAGGCGGTGAAAAGCTCATGAGACTAAATAGTTTACACATCAACTTTTTATTAAAATAAACCATGCACACATAAAAACACAGAATAGCAAAACTTGGGAAAATTCTAGATCTGTTCTAAAATTTCTTCACATGTGTATTCAATCCTGTGAGAATTTTAAAGGGGAAACTTTTGCTAAAGTTAAATAAACATTTAGTAAATATGGAACCTTTGAAAATAACAATGAAAACACTCCAGTGGTGAAATAGCTAAATTGTGAGTAAATATGACATCTCTGGAATGAAGCTTTTGTTCAGATATTTGGATCCAGAGGTACTCCCTGGGAAGATGTATGATGCTTTTTGGTGGGGGTGGAGGCACGAGGAAAAGCAAGGTGAGCAGCTTAGACAGAAAAACAGAAATGGAATATGCAAACTGAACACCTTTCTTTCGTTCTGGTTTTTAACCAAGAATCTACTGTTGCAGGTAATTCATGATAGAGGAGGTAAATTCTGAAGCTGCCAGGATCAAATAGCAAGGGTAGAATAAATCTGAAAGCAAATTTACACACACAGTTCTGGGTCAAGAGGAGAATTTCTCTATCTGAAAGTCCAGCAACCATTTGATCTGAGAGTAGCTCATCTCATTCAATACTGAGTAATCATCAAAATGGAATCAATAGAAGATGTAAAAAAAAGAAAGGAAGATTTTACAAGAAAAAAGCAGAAATGTCATATAAAAATAATGACAGTTAAATAATTCCTAATAATTTCTGTAAATATAATTTAAAAATAATTTCTGTAAATCATGTTCAGAGCTCTGCACACACCAAGGAAAGACATGAGAAGGTTCTAATCTCTTCCCTCTGGGCAACATTAAGGCTCTGCGATCAGGAAGCAAAGACTAAGGCAGTGCTGTAAACTGCTGGAAGTATGGAAAGCATTCAATAACAACAACAATACACACACACACACACACGTACAAACACATGGAGCTCCTTGGCAAAGGTTGGGAGACTTACTGGTTCAAAACACTTTTAAAAAAACCTCTATCCAATCATTAGCTAGCTGAACAGAGAATTCAGTGGCCATATACGACAGAAAAGAAAAAATACAGACTTTACAGTATTAGTCCAGGAAAGTCACTACATTCACAAAATAAAACCACCATCAATAACAATAATGAGCATAAGAACAAACTCTGAGGGGAGAGCAATATGATTTCTAGAGCTGCTGAATTAAACTTTTTTAAATATCCAGATTTTAATAAAAATTATGACACATGCAAAGAAAAAGGAAATTATGGCCCATATACAGGAATAAAGACAATAGAAACTGTCACTAAGGAAACCGGATGTTGTACCTACTAGACAAAGACTTTTTAACAAACTTATAAATGCAGTGAAAGAACTAAAGTAAACCACGTTTTTAAAGAAAGTATAAAAACAATGTCTCTTACCAAATAGAGAATATCAAAAAGGAAATAGAAATTATACAACACAGCCAAATAGAAATTCTGGAGTGAAAAGTATAACTGAAATGAAAAATCTACTTAGAGGGGCTCAACAGCAGATTTGAACAGCAGATGGCAAAATCACCAAACTTGCCAGTAGGTCAATCGATGTTATCCAGTCTAAAGAGCAGAAATTTAAAAGAAAGAGGAAAAATAAACAGAGACTCAGTGATTTGTGGTACATCATCAAGTATACCAAAATATGCCTAATATGAGTAATAGATGGAGAGGAGAGAAAGGAGCAGAAATAATGGCCCAAAACTTCCCAAATTTAACCCCAAAATACCATTAACCTGCACACACAAAGCTCAAAGAATGTCCAGTAGCATGTCTAAAGCCAAAAACAAAGAGAAAATCTTAAAAGCAACAAGTGAAAAGCAGCTCATCATGTGTAAGATATTGTCATAAGATTAACAGCTGGTTTGTCATCAGAAACATGGATGGCAGAATGTAGCAGGGTGACATATGCAAAGGGCTGGGAGGAAAAAAAATTGTCAACCAAGATTTCTATATCTGGCAAAACAATGCTTCAAAAATTAAGAAAAACCTTACAGAAATTGAAAAGATTATAAGGGAATGCTCTGAATAATTGTATGCCAACAAATTACATAACATATGAAGTGGAGAGATTTCTAGAGAGACACAAACTATCAAAACTTGCTCAAGAAGTAGAAAAAAAATTGCATAGAACCATAATAAGAGATTGAATCAGTAGTCAAAAACCTTCCTACAAAGAAAATGTCAGAACCAAATGACTTTAGTGGTAAATTCTACCAAGTATTTAACGAAAAACTGACAACAATCTTTATAAACTCTTCTAAAAAACAGAAGAGGATTGAACATTATCCAACTTATTCTATGAGGCCAGCATTACCCCCGATACCAAAACCAGACAAAGACATCTCAAGAAAACTACAGACCAATATCTCTTATAAATATAGGTGCATAGATAGTGTTGACGGTTGTACCAGTCTGTAATTATATTTAAAAGTACAGAGTTGTACACTTTTAAAAGGTGAATTATATGGAATACAAGTTATATCTTAAATTTGTTACCAAAAAAAAAAAAAATGCTGCAATGAACACACTTCCCCGTGCCTCCCAGTACACAAATTCTATAAATGTTTCTATATCTATGGACCTACAGATGGAAATTCTGGGTTGCAATTTTTCAATTTTACTAAAATGTGACAAATTGCTCTACAAAGTAGCTATATCATTTGTACTTCCTCCAGTGGTGTGAGAAAGTTCCAGTTTCTTTTACCTTTGCCAATATCTAGATAATCAATTTAAAAATTTTTACTTATTTGTCGTTATTCTTTTACTTATTTGTTGTGAAATGGTATTTTATTGGTTTGCATTTCCATGACTTTGAAGACGATTAAGCATCTTGTAATATCTATTGACCATTCAGTTTTCCTCTTCTGTGAATTTTCTATTCATATCCTTCACCCAACTTCTAGCAAGCTTGTTGGTTTGCAGAGCTACCTTTCAGTGATGATAACACAGGAACCAGAAGCTTCCCTCCCCAGGAGTGACAGTGAGCATTACCAGCCACTTGAGCATATCACTACTTTCTAGGCAAGTACATCCATTCCAGAATGGAATCTTTGAAATATATGGTTGTCATGACGAATGACAACATCTCAAAGGACTCCTTTCGTTGTTAGACTATTTTACCTTTGGCTAAGAGGTAAGACACTTGAGTTTATCTTCACTACCCTGCCTCCTATCAAGTACAGAGAAGTCACACACGAGTAAGTGATTTTTATTCTATTAATCCTTCAGTCAGTCAAAAGCCTGTCTTCTTTCTAACTTTGACTACTTTTCTTAGCTTTGTTCTGTTAAAAGAAAGAACTATGGGTATATTAGAATTTACTTCACTGTGGGCCCTCCTCTAAAGCTCTCTCCAAATTTGCCAATTGGAAGAGTTCATCTTTGTTCATTAATCTCCTAACTCCATGTCTATCTTCTTTTCCACCATCTGACCACATCTCTCCTGCCTGGAAGGCATCTGGAGCACTTATCTTAACCTATGGCAGTCTACACCATCAAATTTTGGTCTCACCTCAAGCACTCAAGCTCAAAAATTGAACCCCCCTCCAGAAAACATTTTAGTTTTCTCAGTGAAGCTGGATTTCAGGAAGTCAGGAAATAGAAAAATTCATCAGGCGGTGAAAAGCTCATGAGACTAAATAGTTTACACATCAACTTTTTATTAAAATAAACCATGCACACATAAAAACACAGAATAGCAAAACTTGGGAAAATTCTAGATCTGTTCTAAAATTTCTTCACATGTGTATTCAATCCTGTGAGAATTTTAAAGGGGAAACTTTTGCTAAAGTTAAATAAACATTTAGTAAATATGGAACCTTTGAAAATAACAATGAAAACACTCCAGTGGTGAAATAGCTAAATTGTGAGTAAATATGACATCTCTGGAATGAAGCTTTTGTTCAGATATTTGGATCCAGAGGTACTCCCTGGGAAGATGTATGATGCTTTTTGGTGGGGGTGGAGGCACGAGGAAAAGCAAGGTGAGCAGCTTAGACAGAAAAACAGAAATGGAATATGCAAACTGAACACCTTTCTTTCGTTCTGGTTTTTAACCAAGAATCTACTGTTGCAGGTAATTCATGATAGAGGAGGTAAATTCTGAAGCTGCCAGGATCAAATAGCAAGGGTAGAATAAATCTGAAAGCAAATTTACACACACAGTTCTGGGTCAAGAGGAGAATTTCTCTATCTGAAAGTCCAGCAACCATTTGATCTGAGAGTAGCTCATCTCATTCAATACTGAGTAATCATCAAAATGGAATCAATAGAAGATGTAAAAAAAAGAAAGGAAGATTTTACAAGAAAAAAGCAGAAATGTCATATAAAAATAATGACAGTTAAATAATTCCTAATAATTTCTGTAAATATAATTTAAAAATAATTTCTGTAAATCATGTTCAGAGCTCTGCACACACCAAGGAAAGACATGAGAAGGTTCTAATCTCTTCCCTCTGGGCAACATTAAGGCTCTGCGATCAGGAAGCAAAGACTAAGGCAGTGCTGTAAACTGCTGGAAGTATGGAAAGCATTCAATAACAACAACAATACACACACACACACACACGTACAAACACATGGAGCTCCTTGGCAAAGGTTGGGAGACTTACTGGTTCAAAACACTTTTAAAAAAACCTCTATCCAATCATTAGCTAGCTGAACAGAGAATTCAGTGGCCATATACGACAGAAAAGAAAAAATACAGACTTTACAGTATTAGTCCAGGAAAGTCACTACATTCACAAAATAAAACCACCATCAATAACAATAATGAGCATAAGAACAAACTCTGAGGGGAGAGCAATATGATTTCTAGAGCTGCTGAATTAAACTTTTTTAAATATCCAGATTTTAATAAAAATTATGACACATGCAAAGAAAAAGGAAATTATGGCCCATATACAGGAATAAAGACAATAGAAACTGTCACTAAGGAAACCGGATGTTGTACCTACTAGACAAAGACTTTTTAACAAACTTATAAATGCAGTGAAAGAACTAAAGTAAACCACGTTTTTAAAGAAAGTATAAAAACAATGTCTCTTACCAAATAGAGAATATCAAAAAGGAAATAGAAATTATACAACACAGCCAAATAGAAATTCTGGAGTGAAAAGTATAACTGAAATGAAAAATCTACTTAGAGGGGCTCAACAGCAGATTTGAACAGCAGATGGCAAAATCACCAAACTTGCCAGTAGGTCAATCGATGTTATCCAGTCTAAAGAGCAGAAATTTAAAAGAAAGAGGAAAAATAAACAGAGACTCAGTGATTTGTGGTACATCATCAAGTATACCAAAATATGCCTAATATGAGTAATAGATGGAGAGGAGAGAAAGGAGCAGAAATAATGGCCCAAAACTTCCCAAATTTAACCCCAAAATACCATTAACCTGCACACACAAAGCTCAAAGAATGTCCAGTAGCATGTCTAAAGCCAAAAACAAAGAGAAAATCTTAAAAGCAACAAGTGAAAAGCAGCTCATCATGTGTAAGATATTGTCATAAGATTAACAGCTGGTTTGTCATCAGAAACATGGATGGCAGAATGTAGCAGGGTGACATATGCAAAGGGCTGGGAGGAAAAAAAATTGTCAACCAAGATTTCTATATCTGGCAAAACAATGCTTCAAAAATTAAGAAAAACCTTACAGAAATTGAAAAGATTATAAGGGAATGCTCTGAATAATTGTATGCCAACAAATTACATAACATATGAAGTGGAGAGATTTCTAGAGAGACACAAACTATCAAAACTTGCTCAAGAAGTAGAAAAAAAATTGCATAGAACCATAATAAGAGATTGAATCAGTAGTCAAAAACCTTCCTACAAAGAAAATGTCAGAACCAAATGACTTTAGTGGTAAATTCTACCAAGTATTTAACGAAAAACTGACAACAATCTTTATAAACTCTTCTAAAAAACAGAAGAGGATTGAACATTATCCAACTTATTCTATGAGGCCAGCATTACCCCCGATACCAAAACCAGACAAAGACATCTCAAGAAAACTACAGACCAATATCTCTTATAAATATAGGTGCATAGATAGTGTTGACGGTTGTACCAGTCTGTAATTATATTTAAAAGTACAGAGTTGTACACTTTTAAAAGGTGAATTATATGGAATACAAGTTATATCTTAAATTTGTTACCAAAAAAAAAAAAATGCTGCAATGAACACACTTCCCCGTGCCTCCCAGTACACAAATTCTATAAATGTTTCTATATCTATGGACCTACAGATGGAAATTCTGGGTTGCAATTTTTCAATTTTACTAAAATGTGACAAATTGCTCTACAAAGTAGCTATATCATTTGTACTTCCTCCAGTGGTGTGAGAAAGTTCCAGTTTCTTTTACCTTTGCCAATATCTAGATAATCAATTTAAAAATTTTTACTTATTTGTCGTTATTCTTTTACTTATTTGTTGTGAAATGGTATTTTATTGGTTTGCATTTCCATGACTTTGAAGACGATTAAGCATCTTGTAATATCTATTGACCATTCAGTTTTCCTCTTCTGTGAATTTTCTATTCATATCCTTCACCCAACTTCTAGCAAGCTTGTTGGTTTGCAGAGCTACCTTTCAGTGATGATAACACAGGAACCAGAAGCTTCCCTCCCCAGGAGTGACAGTGAGCATTACCAGCCACTTGAGCATATCACTACTTTCTAGGCAAGTACATCCATTCCAGAATGGAATCTTTGAAATATATGGTTGTCATGACGAATGACAACATCTCAAAGGACTCCTTTCGTTGTTAGACTATTTTACCTTTGGCTAAGAGGTAAGACACTTGAGTTTATCTTCACTACCCTGCCTCCTATCAAGTACAGAGAAGTCACACACGAGTAAGTGATTTTTATTCTATTAATCCTTCAGTCAGTCAAAAGCCTGTCTTCTTTCTAACTTTGACTACTTTTCTTAGCTTTGTTCTGTTAAAAGAAAGAACTATGGGTATATTAGAATTTACTTCACTGTGGGCCCTCCTCTAAAGCTCTCTCCAAATTTGCCAATTGGAAGAGTTCATCTTTGTTCATTAATCTCCTAACTCCATGTCTATCTTCTTTTCCACCATCTGACCACATCTCTCCTGCCTGGAAGGCATCTGGAGCACTTATCTTAACCTATGGCAGTCTACACCATCAAATTTTGGTCTCACCTCAAGCACTCAAGCTCAAAAATTGAACCCCCCTCCAGAAAACATTTTAGTTTTCTCAGTGAAGCTGGATTTCAGGAAGTCAGGAAATAGAAAAATTCATCAGGCGGTGAAAAGCTCATGAGACTAAATAGTTTACACATCAACTTTTTATTAAAATAAACCATGCACACATAAAAACACAGAATAGCAAAACTTGGGAAAATTCTAGATCTGTTCTAAAATTTCTTCACATGTGTATTCAATCCTGTGAGAATTTTAAAGGGGAAACTTTTGCTAAAGTTAAATAAACATTTAGTAAATATGGAACCTTTGAAAATAACAATGAAAACACTCCAGTGGTGAAATAGCTAAATTGTGAGTAAATATGACATCTCTGGAATGAAGCTTTTGTTCAGATATTTGGATCCAGAGGTACTCCCTGGGAAGATGTATGATGCTTTTTGGTGGGGGTGGAGGCACGAGGAAAAGCAAGGTGAGCAGCTTAGACAGAAAAACAGAAACGGAATATGCAAACTGAACACCTTTCTTTCGTTCTGGTTTTTAACCAAGAATCTACTGTTGCAGGTAATTCATGATAGAGGAGGTAAATTCTGAAGCTGCCAGGATCAAATAGCAAGGGTAGAATAAATCTGAAAGCAAATTTACACACACAGTTCTGGGTCAAGAGGAGAATTTCTCTATCTGAAAGTCCAGCAACCATTTGATCTGAGAGTAGCTCATCTCATTCAATACTGAGTAATCATCAAAATGGAATCAATAGAAGATGTAAAAAAAAGAAAGGAAGATTTTACAAGAAAAAAGCAGAAATGTCATATAAAAATAATGACAGTTAAATAATTCCTAATAATTTCTGTAAATATAATTTAAAAATAATTTCTGTAAATCATGTTCAGAGCTCTGCACACACCAAGGAAAGACATGAGAAGGTTCTAATCTCTTCCCTCTGGGCAACATTAAGGCTCTGCGATCAGGAAGCAAAGACTAAGGCAGTGCTGTAAACTGCTGGAAGTATGGAAAGCATTCAATAACAACAACAATACACACACACACACACACGTACAAACACATGGAGCTCCTTGGCAAAGGTTGGGAGACTTACTGGTTCAAAACACTTTTAAAAAAACCTCTATCCAATCATTAGCTAGCTGAACAGAGAATTCAGTGGCCATATACGACAGAAAAGAAAAAATACAGACTTTACAGTATTAGTCCAGGAAAGTCACTACATTCACAAAATAAAACCACCATCAATAACAATAATGAGCATAAGAACAAACTCTGAGGGGAGAGCAATATGATTTCTAGAGCTGCTGAATTAAACTTTTTTAAATATCCAGATTTTAATAAAAATTATGACACATGCAAAGAAAAAGGAAATTATGGCCCATATACAGGAATAAAAACAATAGAAACTGTCACTAAGGAAACCGGATGTTGTACCTACTAGACAAAGACTTTTTAACAAACTTATAAATGCAGTGAAAGAACTAAAGTAAACCATGTTTTTAAAGAAAGTATAAAAACAATGTCTCTTACCAAATAGAGAATATCAAAAAGGAAATAGAAATTATACAACACAGCCAAATAGAAATTCTGGAGTGAAAAGTATAACTGAAATGAAAAATCTACTTAGAGGGGCTCAACAGCAGATTTGAACAGCAGATGGCAAAATCACCAAACTTGCCAGTAGGTCAATCGATGTTATCCAGTCTAAAGAGCAGAAATTTAAAAGAAAGAGGAAAAATAAACAGAGACTCAGTGATTTGTGGTACATCATCAAGTATACCAAAATATGCCTAATATGAGTAATAGATGGAGAGGAGAGAAAGGAGCAGAAATAATGGCCCAAAACTTCCCAAATTTAACCCCAAAATACCATTAACCTGCACACACAAAGCTCAAAGAATGTCCAGTAGCATGTCTAAAGCCAAAAACAAAGAGAAAATCTTAAAAGCAACAAGTGAAAAGCAGCTCATCATGTGTAAGATATTGTCATAAGATTAACAGCTGGTTTGTCATCAGAAACATGGATGGCAGAATGTAGCAGGGTGACATATGCAAAGGGCTGGGAGGAAAAAAAATTGTCAACCAAGATTTCTATATCTGGCAAAACAATGCTTCAAAAATTAAGAAAAACCTTACAGAAATTGAAAAGATTATAAGGGAATGCTCTGAATAATTGTATGCCAACAAATTACATAACATATGAAGTGGAGAGATTTCTAGAGAGACACAAACTATCAAAACTTGCTCAAGAAGTAGAAAAAAAATTGCATAGAACCATAATAAGAGATTGAATCAGTAGTCAAAAACCTTCCTACAAAGAAAATGTCAGAACCAAATGACTTTAGTGGTAAATTCTACCAAGTATTTAACGAAAAACTGACAACAATCTTTATAAACTCTTCTAAAAAACAGAAGAGGATTGAACATTATCCAACTTATTCTATGAGGCCAGCATTACCCCCGATACCAAAACCAGACAAAGACATCTCAAGAAAACTACAGACCAATATCTCTTATAAATATAGGTGCATAGATAGTGTTGACGGTTGTACCAGTCTGTAATTATATTTAAAAGTACAGAGTTGTACACTTTTAAAAGGTGAATTATATGGAATACAAGTTATATCTTAAATTTGTTACCAAAAAAAAAAAAATGCTGCAATGAACACACTTCCCCGTGCCTCCCAGTACACAAATTCTATAAATGTTTCTATATCTATGGACCTACAGATGGAAATTCTGGGTTGCAATTTTTCAATTTTACTAAAATGTGACAAATTGCTCTACAAAGTAGCTATATCATTTGTACTTCCTCCAGTGGTGTGAGAAAGTTCCAGTTTCTTTTACCTTTGCCAATATCTAGATAATCAATTTAAAAATTTTTACTTATTTGTCGTTATTCTTTTACTTATTTGTTGTGAAATGGTATTTTATTGGTTTGCATTTCCATGACTTTGAAGACGATTAAGCATCTTGTAATATCTATTGACCATTCAGTTTTCCTCTTCTGTGAATTTTCTATTCATATCCTTCACCCAACTTCTAGCAAGCTTGTTGGTTTGCAGAGCTACCTTTCAGTGATGATAACACAGGAACCAGAAGCTTCCCTCCCCAGGAGTGACAGTGAGCATTACCAGCCACTTGAGCATATCACTACTTTCTAGGCAAGTACATCCATTCCAGAATGGAATCTTTGAAATATATGGTTGTCATGACGAATGACAACATCTCAAAGGACTCCTTTCGTTGTTAGACTATTTTACCTTTGGCTAAGAGGTAAGACACTTGAGTTTATCTTCACTACCCTGCCTCCTATCAAGTACAGAGAAGTCACACACGAGTAAGTGATTTTTATTCTATTAATCCTTCAGTCAGTCAAAAGCCTGTCTTCTTTCTAACTTTGACTACTTTTCTTAGCTTTGTTCTGTTAAAAGAAAGAACTATGGGTATATTAGAATTTACTTCACTGTGGGCCCTCCTCTAAAGCTCTCTCCAAATTTGCCAATTGGAAGAGTTCATCTTTGTTCATTAATCTCCTAACTCCATGTCTATCTTCTTTTCCACCATCTGACCACATCTCTCCTGCCTGGAAGGCATCTGGAGCACTTATCTTAACCTATGGCAGTCTACACCATCAAATTTTGGTCTCACCTCAAGCACTCAAGCTCAAAAATTGAACCCCCCTCCAGAAAACATTTTAGTTTTCTCAGTGAAGCTGGATTTCAGGAAGTCAGGAAATAGAAAAATTCATCAGGCGGTGAAAAGCTCATGAGACTAAATAGTTTACACATCAACTTTTTATTAAAATAAACCATGCACACATAAAAACACAGAATAGCAAAACTTGGGAAAATTCTAGATCTGTTCTAAAATTTCTTCACATGTGTATTCAATCCTGTGAGAATTTTAAAGGGGAAACTTTTGCTAAAGTTAAATAAACATTTAGTAAATATGGAACCTTTGAAAATAACAATGAAAACACTCCAGTGGTGAAATAGCTAAATTGTGAGTAAATATGACATCTCTGGAATGAAGCTTTTGTTCAGATATTTGGATCCAGAGGTACTCCCTGGGAAGATGTATGATGCTTTTTGGTGGGGGTGGAGGCACGAGGAAAAGCAAGGTGAGCAGCTTAGACAGAAAAACAGAAACGGAATATGCAAACTGAACACCTTTCTTTCGTTCTGGTTTTTAACCAAGAATCTACTGTTGCAGGTAATTCATGATAGAGGAGGTAAATTCTGAAGCTGCCAGGATCAAATAGCAAGGGTAGAATAAATCTGAAAGCAAATTTACACACACAGTTCTGGGTCAAGAGGAGAATTTCTCTATCTGAAAGTCCAGCAACCATTTGATCTGAGAGTAGCTCATCTCATTCAATACTGAGTAATCATCAAAATGGAATCAATAGAAGATGTAAAAAAAAGAAAGGAAGATTTTACAAGAAAAAAGCAGAAATGTCATATAAAAATAATGACAGTTAAATAATTCCTAATAATTTCTCTAAATATAATTTAAAAATAATTTCTGTAAATCATGTTCAGAGCTCTGCACACACCAAGGAAAGACATGAGAAGGTTCTAATCTCTTCCCTCTGGGCAACATTAAGGCTCTGCGATCAGGAAGCAAAGACTAAGGCAGTGCTGTAAACTGCTGGAAGTATGGAAAGCATTCAATAACAACAACAATACACACACACACACACACGTACAAACACATGGAGCTCCTTGGCAAAGGTTGGGAGACTTACTGGTTCAAAACACTTTTAAAAAAACCTCTATCCAATCATTAGCTAGCTGAACAGAGAATTCAGTGGCCATATACGACAGAAAAGAAAAAATACAGACTTTACAGTATTAGTCCAGGAAAGTCACTACATTCACAAAATAAAACCACCATCAATAACAATAATGAGCATAAGAACAAACTCTGAGGGGAGAGCAATATGATTTCTAGAGCTGCTGAATTAAACTTTTTTAAATATCCAGATTTTAATAAAAATTATGACACATGCAAAGAAAAAGGAAATTATGGCCCATATACAGGAATAAAAACAATAGAAACTGTCACTAAGGAAACCGGATGTTGTACCTACTAGACAAAGACTTTTTAACAAACTTATAAATGCAGTGAAAGAACTAAAGTAAACCATGTTTTTAAAGAAAGTATAAAAACAATGTCTCTTACCAAATAGAGAATATCAAAAAGGAAATAGAAATTATACAACACAGCCAAATAGAAATTCTGGAGTGAAAAGTATAACTGAAATGAAAAATCTACTTAGAGGGGCTCAACAGCAGATTTGAACAGCAGATGGCAAAATCACCAAACTTGCCAGTAGGTCAATCGATGTTATCCAGTCTAAAGAGCAGAAATTTAAAAGAAAGAGGAAAAATAAACAGAGACTCAGTGATTTGTGGTACATCATCAAGTATACCAAAATATGCCTAATATGAGTAATAGATGGAGAGGAGAGAAAGGAGCAGAAATAATGGCCCAAAACTTCCCAAATTTAACCCCAAAATACCATTAACCTGCACACACAAAGCTCAAAGAATGTCCAGTAGCATGTCTAAAGCCAAAAACAAAGAGAAAATCTTAAAAGCAACAAGTGAAAAGCAGCTCATCATGTGTAAGATATTGTCATAAGATTAACAGCTGGTTTGTCATCAGAAACATGGATGGCAGAATGTAGCAGGGTGACATATGCAAAGGGCTGGGAGGAAAAAAAATTGTCAACCAAGATTTCTATATCTGGCAAAACAATGCTTCAAAAATTAAGAAAAACCTTACAGAAATTGAAAAGATTATAAGGGAATGCTCTGAATAATTGTATGCCAACAAATTACATAACATATGAAGTGGAGAGATTTCTAGAGAGACACAAACTATCAAAACTTGCTCAAGAAGTAGAAAAAAAATTGCATAGAACCATAATAAGAGATTGAATCAGTAGTCAAAAACCTTCCTACAAAGAAAATGTCAGAACCAAATGACTTTAGTGGTAAATTCTACCAAGTATTTAACGAAAAACTGACAACAATCTTTATAAACTCTTCTAAAAAACAGAAGAGGATTGAACATTATCCAACTTATTCTATGAGGCCAGCATTACCCCCGATACCAAAACCAGACAAAGACATCTCAAGAAAACTACAGACCAATATCTCTTATAAATATAGGTGCATAGATAGTGTTGACGGTTGTACCAGTCTGTAATTATATTTAAAAGTACAGAGTTGTACACTTTTAAAAGGTGAATTATATGGAATACAAGTTATATCTTAAATTTGTTACCAAAAAAAAAAAAATGCTGCAATGAACACACTTCCCCGTGCCTCCCAGTACACAAATTCTATAAATGTTTCTATATCTATGGACCTACAGATGGAAATTCTGGGTTGCAATTTTTCAATTTTACTAAAATGTGACAAATTGCTCTACAAAGTAGCTATATCATTTGTACTTCCTCCAGTGGTGTGAGAAAGTTCCAGTTTCTTTTACCTTTGCCAATATCTAGATAATCAATTTAAAAATTTTTACTTATTTGTCGTTATTCTTTTACTTATTTGTTGTGAAATGGTATTTTATTGGTTTGCATTTCCATGACTTTGAAGACGATTAAGCATCTTGTAATATCTATTGACCATTCAGTTTTCCTCTTCTGTGAATTTTCTATTCATATCCTTCACCCAACTTCTAGCAAGCTTGTTGGTTTGCAGAGCTACCTTTCAGTGATGATAACACAGGAACCAGAAGCTTCCCTCCCCAGGAGTGACAGTGAGCATTACCAGCCACTTGAGCATATCACTACTTTCTAGGCAAGTACATCCATTCCAGAATGGAATCTTTGAAATATATGGTTGTCATGACGAATGACAACATCTCAAAGGACTCCTTTCGTTGTTAGACTATTTTACCTTTGGCTAAGAGGTAAGACACTTGAGTTTATCTTCACTACCCTGCCTCCTATCAAGTACAGAGAAGTCACACACGAGTAAGTGATTTTTATTCTATTAATCCTTCAGTCAGTCAAAAGCCTGTCTTCTTTCTAACTTTGACTACTTTTCTTAGCTTTGTTCTGTTAAAAGAAAGAACTATGGGTATATTAGAATTTACTTCACTGTGGGCCCTCCTCTAAAGCTCTCTCCAAATTTGCCAATTGGAAGAGTTCATCTTTGTTCATTAATCTCCTAACTCCATGTCTATCTTCTTTTCCACCATCTGACCACATCTCTCCTGCCTGGAAGGCATCTGGAGCACTTATCTTAACCTATGGCAGTCTACACCATCAAATTTTGGTCTCACCTCAAGCACTCAAGCTCAAAAATTGAACCCCCCTCCAGAAAACATTTTAGTTTTCTCAGTGAAGCTGGATTTCAGGAAGTCAGGAAATAGAAAAATTCATCAGGCGGTGAAAAGCTCATGAGACTAAATAGTTTACACATCAACTTTTTATTAAAATAAACCATGCACACATAAAAACACAGAATAGCAAAACTTGGGAAAATTCTAGATCTGTTCTAAAATTTCTTCACATGTGTATTCAATCCTGTGAGAATTTTAAAGGGGAAACTTTTGCTAAAGTTAAATAAACATTTAGTAAATATGGAACCTTTGAAAATAACAATGAAAACACTCCAGTGGTGAAATAGCTAAATTGTGAGTAAATATGACATCTCTGGAATGAAGCTTTTGTTCAGATATTTGGATCCAGAGGTACTCCCTGGGAAGATGTATGATGCTTTTTGGTGGGGGTGGAGGCACGAGGAAAAGCAAGGTGAGCAGCTTAGACAGAAAAACAGAAATGGAATATGCAAACTGAACACCTTTCTTTCGTTCTGGTTTTTAACCAAGAATCTACTGTTGCAGGTAATTCATGATAGAGGAGGTAAATTCTGAAGCTGCCAGGATCAAATAGCAAGGGTAGAATAAATCTGAAAGCAAATTTACACACACAGTTCTGGGTCAAGAGGAGAATTTCTCTATCTGAAAGTCCAGCAACCATTTGATCTGAGAGTAGCTCATCTCATTCAATACTGAGTAATCATCAAAATGGAATCAATAGAAGATGTAAAAAAAAGAAAGGAAGATTTTACAAGAAAAAAGCAGAAATGTCATATAAAAATAATGACAGTTAAATAATTCCTAATAATTTCTCTAAATATAATTTAAAAATAATTTCTGTAAATCATGTTCAGAGCTCTGCACACACCAAGGAAAGACATGAGAAGGTTCTAATCTCTTCCCTCTGGGCAACATTAAGGCTCTGCGATCAGGAAGCAAAGACTAAGGCAGTGCTGTAAACTGCTGGAAGTATGGAAAGCATTCAATAACAACAACAATACACACACACACACACACGTACAAACACATGGAGCTCCTTGGCAAAGGTTGGGAGACTTACTGGTTCAAAACACTTTTAAAAAAACCTCTATCCAATCATTAGCTAGCTGAACAGAGAATTCAGTGGCCATATACGACAGAAAAGAAAAAATACAGACTTTACAGTATTAGTCCAGGAAAGTCACTACATTCACAAAATAAAACCACCATCAATAACAATAATGAGCATAAGAACAAACTCTGAGGGGAGAGCAATATGATTTCTAGAGCTGCTGAATTAAACTTTTTTAAATATCCAGATTTTAATAAAAATTATGACACATGCAAAGAAAAAGGAAATTATGGCCCATATACAGGAATAAAGACAATAGAAACTGTCACTAAGGAAACCGGATGTTGTACCTACTAGACAAAGACTTTTTAACAAACTTATAAATGCAGTGAAAGAACTAAAGTAAACCACGTTTTTAAAGAAAGTATAAAAACAATGTCTCTTACCAAATAGAGAATATCAAAAAGGAAATAGAAATTATACAACACAGCCAAATAGAAATTCTGGAGTGAAAAGTATAACTGAAATGAAAAATCTACTTAGAGGGGCTCAACAGCAGATTTGAACAGCAGATGGCAAAATCACCAAACTTGCCAGTAGGTCAATCGATGTTATCCAGTCTAAAGAGCAGAAATTTAAAAGAAAGAGGAAAAATAAACAGAGACTCAGTGATTTGTGGTACATCATCAAGTATACCAAAATATGCCTAATATGAGTAATAGATGGAGAGGAGAGAAAGGAGCAGAAATAATGGCCCAAAACTTCCCAAATTTAACCCCAAAATACCATTAACCTGCACACACAAAGCTCAAAGAATGTCCAGTAGCATGTCTAAAGCCAAAAACAAAGAGAAAATCTTAAAAGCAACAAGTGAAAAGCAGCTCATCATGTGTAAGATATTGTCATAAGATTAACAGCTGGTTTGTCATCAGAAACATGGATGGCAGAATGTAGCAGGGTGACATATGCAAAGGGCTGGGAGGAAAAAAAATTGTCAACCAAGATTTCTATATCTGGCAAAACAATGCTTCAAAAATTAAGAAATACCTTACAGAAATTGAAAAGATTATAAGGGAATGCTCTGAATAATTGTATGCCAACAAATTACATAACATATGAAGTGGAGAGATTTCTAGAGAGACACAAACTATCAAAACTTGCTCAAGAAGTAGAAAAAAAATTGCATAGAACCATAATAAGAGATTGAATCAGTAGTCAAAAACCTTCCTACAAAGAAAATGTCAGAACCAAATGACTTTAGTGGTAAATTCTACCAAGTATTTAACGAAAAACTGACAACAATCTTTATAAACTCTTCTAAAAAACAGAAGAGGATTGAACATTATCCAACTTATTCTATGAGGCCAGCATTACCCCCGATACCAAAACCAGACAAAGACATCTCAAGAAAACTACAGACCAATATCTCTTATAAATATAGGTGCATAGATAGTGTTGACGGTTGTACCAGTCTGTAATTATATTTAAAAGTACAGAGTTGTACACTTTTAAAAGGTGAATTATATGGAATACAAGTTATATCTTAAATTTGTTACCAAAAAAAAAAAAAATGCTGCAATGAACACACTTCCCCGTGCCTCCCAGTACACAAATTCTATAAATGTTTCTATATCTATGGACCTACAGATGGAAATTCTGGGTTGCAATTTTTCAATTTTACTAAAATGTGACAAATTGCTCTACAAAGTAGCTATATCATTTGTACTTCCTCCAGTGGTGTGAGAAAGTTCCAGTTTCTTTTACCTTTGCCAATATCTAGATAATCAATTTAAAAATTTTTACTTATTTGTCGTTATTCTTTTACTTATTTGTTGTGAAATGGTATTTTATTGGTTTGCATTTCCATGACTTTGAAGACGATTAAGCATCTTGTAATATCTATTGACCATTCAGTTTTCCTCTTCTGTGAATTTTCTATTCATATCCTTCACCCAACTTCTAGCAAGCTTGTTGGTTTGCAGAGCTACCTTTCAGTGATGATAACACAGGAACCAGAAGCTTCCCTCCCCAGGAGTGACAGTGAGCATTACCAGCCACTTGAGCATATCACTACTTTCTAGGCAAGTACATCCATTCCAGAATGGAATCTTTGAAATATATGGTTGTCATGACGAATGACAACATCTCAAAGGACTCCTTTCGTTGTTAGACTATTTTACCTTTGGCTAAGAGGTAAGACACTTGAGTTTATCTTCACTACCCTGCCTCCTATCAAGTACAGAGAAGTCACACACGAGTAAGTGATTTTTATTCTATTAATCCTTCAGTCAGTCAAAAGCCTGTCTTCTTTCTAACTTTGACTACTTTTCTTAGCTTTGTTCTGTTAAAAGAAAGAACTATGGGTATATTAGAATTTACTTCACTGTGGGCCCTCCTCTAAAGCTCTCTCCAAATTTGCCAATTGGAAGAGTTCATCTTTGTTCATTAATCTCCTAACTCCATGTCTATCTTCTTTTCCACCATCTGACCACATCTCTCCTGCCTGGAAGGCATCTGGAGCACTTATCTTAACCTATGGCAGTCTACACCATCAAATTTTGGTCTCACCTCAAGCACTCAAGCTCAAAAATTGAACCCCCCTCCAGAAAACATTTTAGTTTTCTCAGTGAAGCTGGATTTCAGGAAGTCAGGAAATAGAAAAATTCATCAGGCGGTGAAAAGCTCATGAGACTAAATAGTTTACACATCAACTTTTTATTAAAATAAACCATGCACACATAAAAACACAGAATAGCAAAACTTGGGAAAATTCTAGATCTGTTCTAAAATTTCTTCACATGTGTATTCAATCCTGTGAGAATTTTAAAGGGGAAACTTTTGCTAAAGTTAAATAAACATTTAGTAAATATGGAACCTTTGAAAATAACAATGAAAACACTCCAGTGGTGAAATAGCTAAATTGTGAGTAAATATGACATCTCTGGAATGAAGCTTTTGTTCAGATATTTGGATCCAGAGGTACTCCCTGGGAAGATGTATGATGCTTTTTGGTGGGGGTGGAGGCACGAGGAAAAGCAAGGTGAGCAGCTTAGACAGAAAAACAGAAATGGAATATGCAAACTGAACACCTTTCTTTCGTTCTGGTTTTTAACCAAGAATCTACTGTTGCAGGTAATTCATGATAGAGGAGGTAAATTCTGAAGCTGCCAGGATCAAATAGCAAGGGTAGAATAAATCTGAAAGCAAATTTACACACACAGTTCTGGGTCAAGAGGAGAATTTCTCTATCTGAAAGTCCAGCAACCATTTGATCTGAGAGTAGCTCATCTCATTCAATACTGAGTAATCATCAAAATGGAATCAATAGAAGATGTAAAAAAAAGAAAGGAAGATTTTACAAGAAAAAAGCAGAAATGTCATATAAAAATAATGACAGTTAAATAATTCCTAATAATTTCTGTAAATATAATTTAAAAATAATTTCTGTAAATCATGTTCAGAGCTCTGCACACACCAAGGAAAGACATGAGAAGGTTCTAATCTCTTCCCTCTGGGCAACATTAAGGCTCTGCGATCAGGAAGCAAAGACTAAGGCAGTGCTGTAAACTGCTGGAAGTATGGAAAGCATTCAATAACAACAACAATACACACACACACACACACGTACAAACACATGGAGCTCCTTGGCAAAGGTTGGGAGACTTACTGGTTCAAAACACTTTTAAAAAAACCTCTATCCAATCATTAGCTAGCTGAACAGAGAATTCAGTGGCCATATACGACAGAAAAGAAAAAATACAGACTTTACAGTATTAGTCCAGGAAAGTCACTACATTCACAAAATAAAACCACCATCAATAACAATAATGAGCATAAGAACAAACTCTGAGGGGAGAGCAATATGATTTCTAGAGCTGCTGAATTAAACTTTTTTAAATATCCAGATTTTAATAAAAATTATGACACATGCAAAGAAAAAGGAAATTATGGCCCATATACAGGAATAAAGACAATAGAAACTGTCACTAAGGAAACCGGATGTTGTACCTACTAGACAAAGACTTTTTAACAAACTTATAAATGCAGTGAAAGAACTAAAGTAAACCACGTTTTTAAAGAAAGTATAAAAACAATGTCTCTTACCAAATAGAGAATATCAAAAAGGAAATAGAAATTATACAACACAGCCAAATAGAAATTCTGGAGTGAAAAGTATAACTGAAATGAAAAATCTACTTAGAGGGGCTCAACAGCAGATTTGAACAGCAGATGGCAAAATCACCAAACTTGCCAGTAGGTCAATCGATGTTATCCAGTCTAAAGAGCAGAAATTTAAAAGAAAGAGGAAAAATAAACAGAGACTCAGTGATTTGTGGTACATCATCAAGTATACCAAAATATGCCTAATATGAGTAATAGATGGAGAGGAGAGAAAGGAGCAGAAATAATGGCCCAAAACTTCCCAAATTTAACCCCAAAATACCATTAACCTGCACACACAAAGCTCAAAGAATGTCCAGTAGCATGTCTAAAGCCAAAAACAAAGAGAAAATCTTAAAAGCAACAAGTGAAAAGCAGCTCATCATGTGTAAGATATTGTCATAAGATTAACAGCTGGTTTGTCATCAGAAACATGGATGGCAGAATGTAGCAGGGTGACATATGCAAAGGGCTGGGAGGAAAAAAAATTGTCAACCAAGATTTCTATATCTGGCAAAACAATGCTTCAAAAATTAAGAAATACCTTACAGAAATTGAAAAGATTATAAGGGAATGCTCTGAATAATTGTATGCCAACAAATTACATAACATATGAAGTGGAGAGATTTCTAGAGAGACACAAACTATCAAAACTTGCTCAAGAAGTAGAAAAAAAATTGCATAGAACCATAATAAGAGATTGAATCAGTAGTCAAAAACCTTCCTACAAAGAAAATGTCAGAACCAAATGACTTTAGTGGTAAATTCTACCAAGTATTTAACGAAAAACTGACAACAATCTTTATAAACTCTTCTAAAAAACAGAAGAGGATTGAACATTATCCAACTTATTCTATGAGGCCAGCATTACCCCCGATACCAAAACCAGACAAAGACATCTCAAGAAAACTACAGACCAATATCTCTTATAAATATAGGTGCATAGATAGTGTTGACGGTTGTACCAGTCTGTAATTATATTTAAAAGTACAGAGTTGTACACTTTTAAAAGGTGAATTATATGGAATACAAGTTATATCTTAAATTTGTTACCAAAAAAAAAAAAAATGCTGCAATGAACACACTTCCCCGTGCCTCCCAGTACACAAATTCTATAAATGTTTCTATATCTATGGACCTACAGATGGAAATTCTGGGTTGCAATTTTTCAATTTTACTAAAATGTGACAAATTGCTCTACAAAGTAGCTATATCATTTGTACTTCCTCCAGTGGTGTGAGAAAGTTCCAGTTTCTTTTACCTTTGCCAATATCTAGATAATCAATTTAAAAATTTTTACTTATTTGTCGTTATTCTTTTACTTATTTGTTGTGAAATGGTATTTTATTGGTTTGCATTTCCATGACTTTGAAGACGATTAAGCATCTTGTAATATCTATTGACCATTCAGTTTTCCTCTTCTGTGAATTTTCTATTCATATCCTTCACCCAACTTCTAGCAAGCTTGTTGGTTTGCAGAGCTACCTTTCAGTGATGATAACACAGGAACCAGAAGCTTCCCTCCCCAGGAGTGACAGTGAGCATTACCAGCCACTTGAGCATATCACTACTTTCTAGGCAAGTACATCCATTCCAGAATGGAATCTTTGAAATATATGGTTGTCATGACGAATGACAACATCTCAAAGGACTCCTTTCGTTGTTAGACTATTTTACCTTTGGCTAAGAGGTAAGACACTTGAGTTTATCTTCACTACCCTGCCTCCTATCAAGTACAGAGAAGTCACACACGAGTAAGTGATTTTTATTCTATTAATCCTTCAGTCAGTCAAAAGCCTGTCTTCTTTCTAACTTTGACTACTTTTCTTAGCTTTGTTCTGTTAAAAGAAAGAACTATGGGTATATTAGAATTTACTTCACTGTGGGCCCTCCTCTAAAGCTCTCTCCAAATTTGCCAATTGGAAGAGTTCATCTTTGTTCATTAATCTCCTAACTCCATGTCTATCTTCTTTTCCACCATCTGACCACATCTCTCCTGCCTGGAAGGCATCTGGAGCACTTATCTTAACCTATGGCAGTCTACACCATCAAATTTTGGTCTCACCTCAAGCACTCAAGCTCAAAAATTGAACCCCCCTCCAGAAAACATTTTAGTTTTCTCAGTGAAGCTGGATTTCAGGAAGTCAGGAAATAGAAAAATTCATCAGGCGGTGAAAAGCTCATGAGACTAAATAGTTTACACATCAACTTTTTATTAAAATAAACCATGCACACATAAAAACACAGAATAGCAAAACTTGGGAAAATTCTAGATCTGTTCTCAAATTTCTTCACATGTGTATTCAATCCTGTGAGAATTTTAAAGGGGAAACTTTTGCTAAAGTTAAATAAACATTTAGTAAATATGGAACCTTTGAAAATAACAATGAAAACACTCCAGTGGTGAAATAGCTAAATTGTGAGTAAATATGACATCTCTGGAATGAAGCTTTTGTTCAGATATTTGGATCCAGAGGTACTCCCTGGGAAGATGTATGATGCTTTTTGGTGGGGGTGGAGGCACGAGGAAAAGCAAGGTGAGCAGCTTAGACAGAAAAACAGAAATGGAATATGCAAACTGAACACCTTTCTTTCGTTCTGGTTTTTAACCAAGAATCTACTGTTGCAGGTAATTCATGATAGAGGAGGTAAATTCTGAAGCTGCCAGGATCAAATAGCAAGGGTAGAATAAATCTGAAAGCAAATTTACACACACAGTTCTGGGTCAAGAGGAGAATTTCTCTATCTGAAAGTCCAGCAACCATTTGATCTGAGAGTAGCTCATCTCATTCAATACTGAGTAATCATCAAAATGGAATCAATAGAAGATGTAAAAAAAAGAAAGGAAGATTTTACAAGAAAAAAGCAGAAATGTCATATAAAAATAATGACAGTTAAATAATTCCTAATAATTTCTGTAAATATAATTTAAAAATAATTTCTGTAAATCATGTTCAGAGCTCTGCACACACCAAGGAAAGACATGAGAAGGTTCTAATCTCTTCCCTCTGGGCAACATTAAGGCTCTGCGATCAGGAAGCAAAGACTAAGGCAGTGCTGTAAACTGCTGGAAGTATGGAAAGCATTCAATAACAACAACAATACACACACACACACACACGTACAAACACATGGAGCTCCTTGGCAAAGGTTGGGAGACTTACTGGTTCAAAACACTTTTAAAAAAACCTCTATCCAATCATTAGCTAGCTGAACAGAGAATTCAGTGGCCATATACGACAGAAAAGAAAAAATACAGACTTTACAGTATTAGTCCAGGAAAGTCACTACATTCACAAAATAAAACCACCATCAATAACAATAATGAGCATAAGAACAAACTCTGAGGGGAGAGCAATATGATTTCTAGAGCTGCTGAATTAAACTTTTTTAAATATCCAGATTTTAATAAAAATTATGACACATGCAAAGAAAAAGGAAATTATGGCCCATATACAGGAATAAAGACAATAGAAACTGTCACTAAGGAAACCGGATGTTGTACCTACTAGACAAAGACTTTTTAACAAACTTATAAATGCAGTGAAAGAACTAAAGTAAACCATGTTTTTAAAGAAAGTATAAAAACAATGTCTCTTACCAAATAGAGAATATCAAAAAGGAAATAGAAATTATACAACACAGCCAAATAGAAATTCTGGAGTGAAAAGTATAACTGAAATGAAAAATCTACTTAGAGGGGCTCAACAGCAGATTTGAACAGCAGATGGCAAAATCACCAAACTTGCCAGTAGGTCAATCGATGTTATCCAGTCTAAAGAGCAGAAATTTAAAAGAAAGAGGAAAAATAAACAGAGACTCAGTGATTTGTGGTACATCATCAAGTATACCAAAATATGCCTAATATGAGTAATAGATGGAGAGGAGAGAAAGGAGCAGAAATAATGGCCCAAAACTTCCCAAATTTAACCCCAAAATACCATTAACCTGCACACACAAAGCTCAAAGAATGTCCAGTAGCATGTCTAAAGCCAAAAACAAAGAGAAAATCTTAAAAGCAACAAGTGAAAAGCAGCTCATCATGTGTAAGATATTGTCATAAGATTAACAGCTGGTTTGTCATCAGAAACATGGATGGCAGAATGTAGCAGGGTGACATATGCAAAGGGCTGGGAGGAAAAAAAATTGTCAACCAAGATTTCTATATCTGGCAAAACAATGCTTCAAAAATTAAGAAAAACCTTACAGAAATTGAAAAGATTATAAGGGAATGCTCTGAATAATTGTATGCCAACAAATTACATAACATATGAAGTGGAGAGATTTCTAGAGAGACACAAACTATCAAAACTTGCTCAAGAAGTAGAAAAAAATTGCATAGAACCATAATAAGAGATTGAATCAGTAGTCAAAAACCTTCCTACAAAGAAAATGTCAGAACCAAATGACTTTAGTGGTAAATTCTACCAAGTATTTAACGAAAAACTGACAACAATCTTTATAAACTCTTCTAAAAAACAGAAGAGGATTGAACATTATCCAACTTATTCTATGAGGCCAGCATTACCCCCGATACCAAAACCAGACAAAGACATCTCAAGAAAACTACAGACCAATATCTCTTATAAATATAGGTGCATAGATAGTGTTGACGGTTGTACCAGTCTGTAATTATATTTAAAAGTACAGAGTTGTACACTTTTAAAAGGTGAATTATATGGAATACAAGTTATATCTTAAATTTGTTACCAAAAAAAAAAAAAATGCTGCAATGAACACACTTCCCCGTGCCTCCCAGTACACAAATTCTATAAATGTTTCTATATCTATGGACCTACAGATGGAAATTCTGGGTTGCAATTTTTCAATTTTACTAAAATGTGACAAATTGCTCTACAAAGTAGCTATATCATTTGTACTTCCTCCAGTGGTGTGAGAAAGTTCCAGTTTCTTTTACCTTTGCCAATATCTAGATAATCAATTTAAAAATTTTTACTTATTTGTCGTTATTCTTTTACTTATTTGTTGTGAAATGGTATTTTATTGGTTTGCATTTCCATGACTTTGAAGACGATTAAGCATCTTGTAATATCTATTGACCATTCAGTTTTCCTCTTCTGTGAATTTTCTATTCATATCCTTCACCCAACTTCTAGCAAGCTTGTTGGTTTGCAGAGCTACCTTTCAGTGATGATAACACAGGAACCAGAAGCTTCCCTCCCCAGGAGTGACAGTGAGCATTACCAGCCACTTGAGCATATCACTACTTTCTAGGCAAGTACATCCATTCCAGAATGGAATCTTTGAAATATATGGTTGTCATGACGAATGACAACATCTCAAAGGACTCCTTTCGTTGTTAGACTATTTTACCTTTGGCTAAGAGGTAAGACACTTGAGTTTATCTTCACTACCCTGCCTCCTATCAAGTACAGAGAAGTCACACACGAGTAAGTGATTTTTATTCTATTAATCCTTCAGTCAGTCAAAAGCCTGTCTTCTTTCTAACTTTGACTACTTTTCTTAGCTTTGTTCTGTTAAAAGAAAGAACTATGGGTATATTAGAATTTACTTCACTGTGGGCCCTCCTCTAAAGCTCTCTCCAAATTTGCCAATTGGAAGAGTTCATCTTTGTTCATTAATCTCCTAACTCCATGTCTATCTTCTTTTCCACCATCTGACCACATCTCTCCTGCCTGGAAGGCATCTGGAGCACTTATCTTAACCTATGGCAGTCTACACCATCAAATTTTGGTCTCACCTCAAGCACTCAAGCTCAAAAATTGAACCCCCCTCCAGAAAACATTTTAGTTTTCTCAGTGAAGCTGGATTTCAGGAAGTCAGGAAATAGAAAAATTCATCAGGCGGTGAAAAGCTCATGAGACTAAATAGTTTACACATCAACTTTTTATTAAAATAAACCATGCACACATAAAAACACAGAATAGCAAAACTTGGGAAAATTCTAGATCTGTTCTAAAATTTCTTCACATGTGTATTCAATCCTGTGAGAATTTTAAAGGGGAAACTTTTGCTAAAGTTAAATAAACATTTAGTAAATATGGAACCTTTGAAAATAACAATGAAAACACTCCAGTGGTGAAATAGCTAAATTGTGAGTAAATATGACATCTCTGGAATGAAGCTTTTGTTCAGATATTTGGATCCAGAGGTACTCCCTGGGAAGATGTATGATGCTTTTTGGTGGGGGTGGAGGCACGAGGAAAAGCAAGGTGAGCAGCTTAGACAGAAAAACAGAAATGGAATATGCAAACTGAACACCTTTCTTTCGTTCTGGTTTTTAACCAAGAATCTACTGTTGCAGGTAATTCATGATAGAGGAGGTAAATTCTGAAGCTGCCAGGATCAAATAGCAAGGGTAGAATAAATCTGAAAGCAAATTTACACACACAGTTCTGGGTCAAGAGGAGAATTTCTCTATCTGAAAGTCCAGCAACCATTTGATCTGAGAGTAGCTCATCTCATTCAATACTGAGTAATCATCAAAATGGAATCAATAGAAGATGTAAAAAAAAGAAAGGAAGATTTTACAAGAAAAAAGCAGAAATGTCATATAAAAATAATGACAGTTAAATAATTCCTAATAATTTCTGTAAATATAATTTAAAAATAATTTCTGTAAATCATGTTCAGAGCTCTGCACACACCAAGGAAAGACATGAGAAGGTTCTAATCTCTTCCCTCTGGGCAACATTAAGGCTCTGCGATCAGGAAGCAAAGACTAAGGCAGTGCTGTAAACTGCTGGAAGTATGGAAAGCATTCAATAACAACAACAATACACACACACACACACACGTACAAACACATGGAGCTCCTTGGCAAAGGTTGGGAGACTTACTGGTTCAAAACACTTTTAAAAAAACCTCTATCCAATCATTAGCTAGCTGAACAGAGAATTCAGTGGCCATATACGACAGAAAAGAAAAAATACAGACTTTACAGTATTAGTCCAGGAAAGTCACTACATTCACAAAATAAAACCACCATCAATAACAATAATGAGCATAAGAACAAACTCTGAGGGGAGAGCAATATGATTTCTAGAGCTGCTGAATTAAACTTTTTTAAATATCCAGATTTTAATAAAAATTATGACACATGCAAAGAAAAAGGAAATTATGGCCCATATACAGGAATAAAGACAATAGAAACTGTCACTAAGGAAACCGGATGTTGTACCTACTAGACAAAGACTTTTTAACAAACTTATAAATGCAGTGAAAGAACTAAAGTAAACCATGTTTTTAAAGAAAGTATAAAAACAATGTCTCTTACCAAATAGAGAATATCAAAAAGGAAATAGAAATTATACAACACAGCCAAATAGAAATTCTGGAGTGAAAAGTATAACTGAAATGAAAAATCTACTTAGAGGGGCTCAACAGCAGATTTGAACAGCAGATGGCAAAATCACCAAACTTGCCAGTAGGTCAATCGATGTTATCCAGTCTAAAGAGCAGAAATTTAAAAGAAAGAGGAAAAATAAACAGAGACTCAGTGATTTGTGGTACATCATCAAGTATACCAAAATATGCCTAATATGAGTAATAGATGGAGAGGAGAGAAAGGAGCAGAAATAATGGCCCAAAACTTCCCAAATTTAACCCCAAAATACCATTAACCTGCACACACAAAGCTCAAAGAATGTCCAGTAGCATGTCTAAAGCCAAAAACAAAGAGAAAATCTTAAAAGCAACAAGTGAAAAGCAGCTCATCATGTGTAAGATATTGTCATAAGATTAACAGCTGGTTTGTCATCAGAAACATGGATGGCAGAATGTAGCAGGGTGACATATGCAAAGGGCTGGGAGGAAAAAAAATTGTCAACCAAGATTTCTATATCTGGCAAAACAATGCTTCAAAAATTAAGAAAAACCTTACAGAAATTGAAAAGATTATAAGGGAATGCTCTGAATAATTGTATGCCAACAAATTACATAACATATGAAGTGGAGAGATTTCTAGAGAGACACAAACTATCAAAACTTGCTCAAGAAGTAGAAAAAAAATTGCATAGAACCATAATAAGAGATTGAATCAGTAGTCAAAAACCTTCCTACAAAGAAAATGTCAGAACCAAATGACTTTAGTGGTAAATTCTACCAAGTATTTAACGAAAAACTGACAACAATCTTTATAAACTCTTCTAAAAAACAGAAGAGGATTGAACATTATCCAACTTATTCTATGAGGCCAGCATTACCCCCGATACCAAAACCAGACAAAGACATCTCAAGAAAACTACAGACCAATATCTCTTATAAATATAGGTGCATAGATAGTGTTGACGGTTGTACCAGTCTGTAATTATATTTAAAAGTACAGAGTTGTACACTTTTAAAAGGTGAATTATATGGAATACAAGTTATATCTTAAATTTGTTACCAAAAAAAAAAAAATGCTGCAATGAACACACTTCCCCGTGCCTCCCAGTACACAAATTCTATAAATGTTTCTATATCTATGGACCTACAGATGGAAATTCTGGGTTGCAATTTTTCAATTTTACTAAAATGTGACAAATTGCTCTACAAAGTAGCTATATCATTTGTACTTCCTCCAGTGGTGTGAGAAAGTTCCAGTTTCTTTTACCTTTGCCAATATCTAGATAATCAATTTAAAAATTTTTACTTATTTGTCGTTATTCTTTTACTTATTTGTTGTGAAATGGTATTTTATTGGTTTGCATTTCCATGACTTTGAAGACGATTAAGCATCTTGTAATATCTATTGACCATTCAGTTTTCCTCTTCTGTGAATTTTCTATTCATATCCTTCACCCAACTTCTAGCAAGCTTGTTGGTTTGCAGAGCTACCTTTCAGTGATGATAACACAGGAACCAGAAGCTTCCCTCCCCAGGAGTGACAGTGAGCATTACCAGCCACTTGAGCATATCACTACTTTCTAGGCAAGTACATCCATTCCAGAATGGAATCTTTGAAATATATGGTTGTCATGACGAATGACAACATCTCAAAGGACTCCTTTCGTTGTTAGACTATTTTACCTTTGGCTAAGAGGTAAGACACTTGAGTTTATCTTCACTACCCTGCCTCCTATCAAGTACAGAGAAGTCACACACGAGTAAGTGATTTTTATTCTATTAATCCTTCAGTCAGTCAAAAGCCTGTCTTCTTTCTAACTTTGACTACTTTTCTTAGCTTTGTTCTGTTAAAAGAAAGAACTATGGGTATATTAGAATTTACTTCACTGTGGGCCCTCCTCTAAAGCTCTCTCCAAATTTGCCAATTGGAAGAGTTCATCTTTGTTCATTAATCTCCTAACTCCATGTCTATCTTCTTTTCCACCATCTGACCACATCTCTCCTGCCTGGAAGGCATCTGGAGCACTTATCTTAACCTATGGCAGTCTACACCATCAAATTTTGGTCTCACCTCAAGCACTCAAGCTCAAAAATTGAACCCCCCTCCAGAAAACATTTTAGTTTTCTCAGTGAAGCTGGATTTCAGGAAGTCAGGAAATAGAAAAATTCATCAGGCGGTGAAAAGCTCATGAGACTAAATAGTTTACACATCAACTTTTTATTAAAATAAACCATGCACACATAAAAACACAGAATAGCAAAACTTGGGAAAATTCTAGATCTGTTATAAAATTTCTTCACATGTGTATTCAATCCTGTGAGAATTTTAAAGGGGAAACTTTTGCTAAAGTTAAATAAACATTTAGTAAATATGGAACCTTTGAAAATAACAATGAAAACACTCCAGTGGTGAAATAGCTAAATTGTGAGTAAATATGACATCTCTGGAATGAAGCTTTTGTTCAGATATTTGGATCCAGAGGTACTCCCTGGGAAGATGTATGATGCTTTTTGGTGGGGGTGGAGGCACGAGGAAAAGCAAGGTGAGCAGCTTAGACAGAAAAACAGAAACGGAATATGCAAACTGAACACCTTTCTTTCGTTCTGGTTTTTAACCAAGAATCTACTGTTGCAGGTAATTCATGATAGAGGAGGTAAATTCTGAAGCTGCCAGGATCAAATAGCAAGGGTAGAATAAATCTGAAAGCAAATTTACACACACAGTTCTGGGTCAAGAGGAGAATTTCTCTATCTGAAAGTCCAGCAACCATTTGATCTGAGAGTAGCTCATCTCATTCAATACTGAGTAATCATCAAAATGGAATCAATAGAAGATGTAAAAAAAAGAAAGGAAGATTTTACAAGAAAAAAGCAGAAATGTCATATAAAAATAATGACAGTTAAATAATTCCTAATAATTTCTGTAAATATAATTTAAAAATAATTTCTGTAAATCATGTTCAGAGCTCTGCACACACCAAGGAAAGACATGAGAAGGTTCTAATCTCTTCCCTCTGGGCAACATTAAGGCTCTGCGATCAGGAAGCAAAGACTAAGGCAGTGCTGTAAACTGCTGGAAGTATGGAAAGCATTCAATAACAACAACAATACACACACACACACACACGTACAAACACATGGAGCTCCTTGGCAAAGGTTGGGAGACTTACTGGTTCAAAACACTTTTAAAAAAACCTCTATCCAATCATTAGCTAGCTGAACAGAGAATTCAGTGGCCATATACGACAGAAAAGAAAAAATACAGACTTTACAGTATTAGTCCAGGAAAGTCACTACATTCACAAAATAAAACCACCATCAATAACAATAATGAGCATAAGAACAAACTCTGAGGGGAGAGCAATATGATTTCTAGAGCTGCTGAATTAAACTTTTTTAAATATCCAGATTTTAATAAAAATTATGACACATGCAAAGAAAAAGGAAATTATGGCCCATATACAGGAATAAAGACAATAGAAACTGTCACTAAGGAAACCGGATGTTGTACCTACTAGACAAAGACTTTTTAACAAACTTATAAATGCAGTGAAAGAACTAAAGTAAACCATGTTTTTAAAGAAAGTATAAAAACAATGTCTCTTACCAAATAGAGAATATCAAAAAGGAAATAGAAATTATACAACACAGCCAAATAGAAATTCTGGAGTGAAAAGTATAACTGAAATGAAAAATCTACTTAGAGGGGCTCAACAGCAGATTTGAACAGCAGATGGCAAAATCACCAAACTTGCCAGTAGGTCAATCGATGTTATCCAGTCTAAAGAGCAGAAATTTAAAAGAAAGAGGAAAAATAAACAGAGACTCAGTGATTTGTGGTACATCATCAAGTATACCAAAATATGCCTAATATGAGTAATAGATGGAGAGGAGAGAAAGGAGCAGAAATAATGGCCCAAAACTTCCCAAATTTAACCCCAAAATACCATTAACCTGCACACACAAAGCTCAAAGAATGTCCAGTAGCATGTCTAAAGCCAAAAACAAAGAGAAAATCTTAAAAGCAACAAGTGAAAAGCAGCTCATCATGTGTAAGATATTGTCATAAGATTAACAGCTGGTTTGTCATCAGAAACATGGATGGCAGAATGTAGCAGGGTGACATATGCAAAGGGCTGGGAGGAAAAAAAATTGTCAACCAAGATTTCTATATCTGGCAAAACAATGCTTCAAAAATTAAGAAAAACCTTACAGAAATTGAAAAGATTATAAGGGAATGCTCTGAATAATTGTATGCCAACAAATTACATAACATATGAAGTGGAGAGATTTCTAGAGAGACACAAACTATCAAAACTTGCTCAAGAAGTAGAAAAAAAATTGCATAGAACCATAATAAGAGATTGAATCAGTAGTCAAAAACCTTCCTACAAAGAAAATGTCAGAACCAAATGACTTTAGTGGTAAATTCTACCAAGTATTTAACGAAAAACTGACAACAATCTTTATAAACTCTTCTAAAAAACAGAAGAGGATTGAACATTATCCAACTTATTCTATGAGGCCAGCATTACCCCCGATACCAAAACCAGACAAAGACATCTCAAGAAAACTACAGACCAATATCTCTTATAAATATAGGTGCATAGATAGTGTTGACGGTTGTACCAGTCTGTAATTATATTTAAAAGTACAGAGTTGTACACTTTTAAAAGGTGAATTATATGGAATACAAGTTATATCTTAAATTTGTTACCAAAAAAAAAAAAATGCTGCAATGAACACACTTCCCCGTGCCTCCCAGTACACAAATTCTATAAATGTTTCTATATCTATGGACCTACAGATGGAAATTCTGGGTTGCAATTTTTCAATTTTACTAAAATGTGACAAATTGCTCTACAAAGTAGCTATATCATTTGTACTTCCTCCAGTGGTGTGAGAAAGTTCCAGTTTCTTTTACCTTTGCCAATATCTAGATAATCAATTTAAAAATTTTTACTTATTTGTCGTTATTCTTTTACTTATTTGTTGTGAAATGGTATTTTATTGGTTTGCATTTCCATGACTTTGAAGACGATTAAGCATCTTGTAATATCTATTGACCATTCAGTTTTCCTCTTCTGTGAATTTTCTATTCATATCCTTCACCCAACTTCTAGCAAGCTTGTTGGTTTGCAGAGCTACCTTTCAGTGATGATAACACAGGAACCAGAAGCTTCCCTCCCCAGGAGTGACAGTGAGCATTACCAGCCACTTGAGCATATCACTACTTTCTAGGCAAGTACATCCATTCCAGAATGGAATCTTTGAAATATATGGTTGTCATGACGAATGACAACATCTCAAAGGACTCCTTTCGTTGTTAGACTATTTTACCTTTGGCTAAGAGGTAAGACACTTGAGTTTATCTTCACTACCCTGCCTCCTATCAAGTACAGAGAAGTCACACACGAGTAAGTGATTTTTATTCTATTAATCCTTCAGTCAGTCAAAAGCCTGTCTTCTTTCTAACTTTGACTACTTTTCTTAGCTTTGTTCTGTTAAAAGAAAGAACTATGGGTATATTAGAATTTACTTCACTGTGGGCCCTCCTCTAAAGCTCTCTCCAAATTTGCCAATTGGAAGAGTTCATCTTTGTTCATTAATCTCCTAACTCCATGTCTATCTTCTTTTCCACCATCTGACCACATCTCTCCTGCCTGGAAGGCATCTGGAGCACTTATCTTAACCTATGGCAGTCTACACCATCAAATTTTGGTCTCACCTCAAGCACTCAAGCTCAAAAATTGAACCCCCCTCCAGAAAACATTTTAGTTTTCTCAGTGAAGCTGGATTTCAGGAAGTCAGGAAATAGAAAAATTCATCAGGCGGTGAAAAGCTCATGAGACTAAATAGTTTACACATCAACTTTTTATTAAAATAAACCATGCACACATAAAAACACAGAATAGCAAAACTTGGGAAAATTCTAGATCTGTTCTAAAATTTCTTCACATGTGTATTCAATCCTGTGAGAATTTTAAAGGGGAAACTTTTGCTAAAGTTAAATAAACATTTAGTAAATATGGAACCTTTGAAAATAACAATGAAAACACTCCAGTGGTGAAATAGCTAAATTGTGAGTAAATATGACATCTCTGGAATGAAGCTTTTGTTCAGATATTTGGATCCAGAGGTACTCCCTGGGAAGATGTATGATGCTTTTTGGTGGGGGTGGAGGCACGAGGAAAAGCAAGGTGAGCAGCTTAGACAGAAAAACAGAAACGGAATATGCAAACTGAACACCTTTCTTTCGTTCTGGTTTTTAACCAAGAATCTACTGTTGCAGGTAATTCATGATAGAGGAGGTAAATTCTGAAGCTGCCAGGATCAAATAGCAAGGGTAGAATAAATCTGAAAGCAAATTTACACACACAGTTCTGGGTCAAGAGGAGAATTTCTCTATCTGAAAGTCCAGCAACCATTTGATCTGAGAGTAGCTCATCTCATTCAATACTGAGTAATCATCAAAATGGAATCAATAGAAGATGTAAAAAAAAGAAAGGAAGATTTTACAAGAAAAAAGCAGAAATGTCATATAAAAATAATGACAGTTAAATAATTCCTAATAATTTCTCTAAATATAATTTAAAAATAATTTCTGTAAATCATGTTCAGAGCTCTGCACACACCAAGGAAAGACATGAGAAGGTTCTAATCTCTTCCCTCTGGGCAACATTAAGGCTCTGCGATCAGGAAGCAAAGACTAAGGCAGTGCTGTAAACTGCTGGAAGTATGGAAAGCATTCAATAACAACAACAATACACACACACACACACACGTACAAACACATGGAGCTCCTTGGCAAAGGTTGGGAGACTTACTGGTTCAAAACACTTTTAAAAAAACCTCTATCCAATCATTAGCTAGCTGAACAGAGAATTCAGTGGCCATATACGACAGAAAAGAAAAAATACAGACTTTACAGTATTAGTCCAGGAAAGTCACTACATTCACAAAATAAAACCACCATCAATAACAATAATGAGCATAAGAACAAACTCTGAGGGGAGAGCAATATGATTTCTAGAGCTGCTGAATTAAACTTTTTTAAATATCCAGATTTTAATAAAAATTATGACACATGCAAAGAAAAAGGAAATTATGGCCCATATACAGGAATAAAGACAATAGAAACTGTCACTAAGGAAACCGGATGTTGTACCTACTAGACAAAGACTTTTTAACAAACTTATAAATGCAGTGAAAGAACTAAAGTAAACCACGTTTTTAAAGAAAGTATAAAAACAATGTCTCTTACCAAATAGAGAATATCAAAAAGGAAATAGAAATTATACAACACAGCCAAATAGAAATTCTGGAGTGAAAAGTATAACTGAAATGAAAAATCTACTTAGAGGGGCTCAACAGCAGATTTGAACAGCAGATGGCAAAATCACCAAACTTGCCAATAGATCAATCGATGTTATCCAGTCTAAAGAGCAGAAATTTAAAAGAAAGAGGAAAAATAAACAGAGACTCAGTGATTTGTGGTACATCATCAAGTATACCAAAATATGCCTAATATGAGTAATAGATGGAGAGGAGAGAAAGGAGCAGAAATAATGGCCCAAAACTTCCCAAATTTAACCCCAAAATACCATTAACCTGCACACACAAAGCTCAAAGAATGTCCAGTAGCATGTCTAAAGCCAAAAACAAAGAGAAAATCTTAAAAGCAACAAGTGAAAAGCAGCTCATCATGTGTAAGATATTGTCATAAGATTAACAGCTGGTTTGTCATCAGAAACATGGATGGCAGAATGTAGCAGGGTGACATATGCAAAGGGCTGGGAGGAAAAAAAATTGTCAACCAAGATTTCTATATCTGGCAAAACAATGCTTCAAAAATTAAGAAAAACCTTACAGAAATTGAAAAGATTATAAGGGAATGCTCTGAATAATTGTATGCCAACAAATTACATAACATATGAAGTGGAGAGATTTCTAGAGAGACACAAACTATCAAAACTTGCTCAAGAAGTAGAAAAAAATTGCATAGAACCATAATAAGAGATTGAATCAGTAGTCAAAAACCTTCCTACAAAGAAAATGTCAGAACCAAATGACTTTAGTGGTAAATTCTACCAAGTATTTAACGAAAAACTGACAACAATCTTTATAAACTCTTCTAAAAAACAGAAGAGGATTGAACATTATCCAACTTATTCTATGAGGCCAGCATTACCCCCGATACCAAAACCAGACAAAGACATCTCAAGAAAACTACAGACCAATATCTCTTATAAATATAGGTGCATAGATAGTGTTGACGGTTGTACCAGTCTGTAATTATATTTAAAAGTACAGAGTTGTACACTTTTAAAAGGTGAATTATATGGAATACAAGTTATATCTTAAATTTGTTACCAAAAAAAAAAAAATGCTGCAATGAACACACTTCCCCGTGCCTCCCAGTACACAAATTCTATAAATGTTTCTATATCTATGGACCTACAGATGGAAATTCTGGGTTGCAATTTTTCAATTTTACTAAAATGTGACAAATTGCTCTACAAAGTAGCTATATCATTTGTACTTCCTCCAGTGGTGTGAGAAAGTTCCAGTTTCTTTTACCTTTGCCAATATCTAGATAATCAATTTAAAAATTTTTACTTATTTGTCGTTATTCTTTTACTTATTTGTTGTGAAATGGTATTTTATTGGTTTGCATTTCCATGACTTTGAAGACGATTAAGCATCTTGTAATATCTATTGACCATTCAGTTTTCCTCTTCTGTGAATTTTCTATTCATATCCTTCACCCAACTTCTAGCAAGCTTGTTGGTTTGCAGAGCTACCTTTCAGTGATGATAACACAGGAACCAGAAGCTTCCCTCCCCAGGAGTGACAGTGAGCATTACCAGCCACTTGAGCATATCACTACTTTCTAGGCAAGTACATCCATTCCAGAATGGAATCTTTGAAATATATGGTTGTCATGACGAATGACAACATCTCAAAGGACTCCTTTCGTTGTTAGACTATTTTACCTTTGGCTAAGAGGTAAGACACTTGAGTTTATCTTCACTACCCTGCCTCCTATCAAGTACAGAGAAGTCACACACGAGTAAGTGATTTTTATTCTATTAATCCTTCAGTCAGTCAAAAGCCTGTCTTCTTTCTAACTTTGACTACTTTTCTTAGCTTTGTTCTGTTAAAAGAAAGAACTATGGGTATATTAGAATTTACTTCACTGTGGGCCCTCCTCTAAAGCTCTCTCCAAATTTGCCAATTGGAAGAGTTCATCTTTGTTCATTAATCTCCTAACTCCATGTCTATCTTCTTTTCCACCATCTGACCACATCTCTCCTGCCTGGAAGGCATCTGGAGCACTTATCTTAACCTATGGCAGTCTACACCATCAAATTTTGGTCTCACCTCAAGCACTCAAGCTCAAAAATTGAACCCCCCTCCAGAAAACATTTTAGTTTTCTCAGTGAAGCTGGATTTCAGGAAGTCAGGAAATAGAAAAATTCATCAGGCGGTGAAAAGCTCATGAGACTAAATAGTTTACACATCAACTTTTTATTAAAATAAACCATGCACACATAAAAACACAGAATAGCAAAACTTGGGAAAATTCTAGATCTGTTATAAAATTTCTTCACATGTGTATTCAATCCTGTGAGAATTTTAAAGGGGAAACTTTTGCTAAAGTTAAATAAACATTTAGTAAATATGGAACCTTTGAAAATAACAATGAAAACACTCCAGTGGTGAAATAGCTAAATTGTGAGTAAATATGACATCTCTGGAATGAAGCTTTTGTTCAGATATTTGGATCCAGAGGTACTCCCTGGGAAGATGTATGATGCTTTTTGGTGGGGGTGGAGGCACGAGGAAAAGCAAGGTGAGCAGCTTAGACAGAAAAACAGAAATGGAATATGCAAACTGAACACCTTTCTTTCGTTCTGGTTTTTAACCAAGAATCTACTGTTGCAGGTAATTCATGATAGAGGAGGTAAATTCTGAAGCTGCCAGGATCAAATAGCAAGGGTAGAATAAATCTGAAAGCAAATTTACACACACAGTTCTGGGTCAAGAGGAGAATTTCTCTATCTGAAAGTCCAGCAACCATTTGATCTGAGAGTAGCTCATCTCATTCAATACTGAGTAATCATCAAAATGGAATCAATAGAAGATGTAAAAAAAAGAAAGGAAGATTTTACAAGAAAAAAGCAGAAATGTCATATAAAAATAATGACAGTTAAATAATTCCTAATAATTTCTCTAAATATAATTTAAAAATAATTTCTGTAAATCATGTTCAGAGCTCTGCACACACCAAGGAAAGACATGAGAAGGTTCTAATCTCTTCCCTCTGGGCAACATTAAGGCTCTGCGATCAGGAAGCAAAGACTAAGGCAGTGCTGTAAACTGCTGGAAGTATGGAAAGCATTCAATAACAACAACAATACACACACACACACACACGTACAAACACATGGAGCTCCTTGGCAAAGGTTGGGAGACTTACTGGTTCAAAACACTTTTAAAAAAACCTCTATCCAATCATTAGCTAGCTGAACAGAGAATTCAGTGGCCATATACGACAGAAAAGAAAAAATACAGACTTTACAGTATTAGTCCAGGAAAGTCACTACATTCACAAAATAAAACCACCATCAATAACAATAATGAGCATAAGAACAAACTCTGAGGGGAGAGCAATATGATTTCTAGAGCTGCTGAATTAAACTTTTTTAAATATCCAGATTTTAATAAAAATTATGACACATGCAAAGAAAAAGGAAATTATGGCCCATATACAGGAATAAAGACAATAGAAACTGTCACTAAGGAAACCGGATGTTGTACCTACTAGACAAAGACTTTTTAACAAACTTATAAATGCAGTGAAAGAACTAAAGTAAACCACGTTTTTAAAGAAAGTATAAAAACAATGTCTCTTACCAAATAGAGAATATCAAAAAGGAAATAGAAATTATACAACACAGCCAAATAGAAATTCTGGAGTGAAAAGTATAACTGAAATGAAAAATCTACTTAGAGGGGCTCAACAGCAGATTTGAACAGCAGATGGCAAAATCACCAAACTTGCCAGTAGGTCAATCGATGTTATCCAGTCTAAAGAGCAGAAATTTAAAAGAAAGAGGAAAAATAAACAGAGACTCAGTGATTTGTGGTACATCATCAAGTATACCAAAATATGCCTAATATGAGTAATAGATGGAGAGGAGAGAAAGGAGCAGAAATAATGGCCCAAAACTTCCCAAATTTAACCCCAAAATACCATTAACCTGCACACACAAAGCTCAAAGAATGTCCAGTAGCATGTCTAAAGCCAAAAACAAAGAGAAAATCTTAAAAGCAACAAGTGAAAAGCAGCTCATCATGTGTAAGATATTGTCATAAGATTAACAGCTGGTTTGTCATCAGAAACATGGATGGCAGAATGTAGCAGGGTGACATATGCAAAGGGCTGGGAGGAAAAAAAATTGTCAACCAAGATTTCTATATCTGGCAAAACAATGCTTCAAAAATTAAGAAAAACCTTACAGAAATTGAAAAGATTATAAGGGAATGCTCTGAATAATTGTATGCCAACAAATTACATAACATATGAAGTGGAGAGATTTCTAGAGAGACACAAACTATCAAAACTTGCTCAAGAAGTAGAAAAAAATTGCATAGAACCATAATAAGAGATTGAATCAGTAGTCAAAAACCTTCCTACAAAGAAAATGTCAGAACCAAATGACTTTAGTGGTAAATTCTACCAAGTATTTAACGAAAAACTGACAACAATCTTTATAAACTCTTCTAAAAAACAGAAGAGGATTGAACATTATCCAACTTATTCTATGAGGCCAGCATTACCCCCGATACCAAAACCAGACAAAGACATCTCAAGAAAACTACAGACCAATATCTCTTATAAATATAGGTGCATAGATAGTGTTGACGGTTGTACCAGTCTGTAATTATATTTAAAAGTACAGAGTTGTACACTTTTAAAAGGTGAATTATATGGAATACAAGTTATATCTTAAATTTGTTACCAAAAAAAAAAAAATGCTGCAATGAACACACTTCCCCGTGCCTCCCAGTACACAAATTCTATAAATGTTTCTATATCTATGGACCTACAGATGGAAATTCTGGGTTGCAATTTTTCAATTTTACTAAAATGTGACAAATTGCTCTACAAAGTAGCTATATCATTTGTACTTCCTCCAGTGGTGTGAGAAAGTTCCAGTTTCTTTTACCTTTGCCAATATCTAGATAATCAATTTAAAAATTTTTACTTATTTGTCGTTATTCTTTTACTTATTTGTTGTGAAATGGTATTTTATTGGTTTGCATTTCCATGACTTTGAAGACGATTAAGCATCTTGTAATATCTATTGACCATTCAGTTTTCCTCTTCTGTGAATTTTCTATTCATATCCTTCACCCAACTTCTAGCAAGCTTGTTGGTTTGCAGAGCTACCTTTCAGTGATGATAACACAGGAACCAGAAGCTTCCCTCCCCAGGAGTGACAGTGAGCATTACCAGCCACTTGAGCATATCACTACTTTCTAGGCAAGTACATCCATTCCAGAATGGAATCTTTGAAATATATGGTTGTCATGACGAATGACAACATCTCAAAGGACTCCTTTCGTTGTTAGACTATTTTACCTTTGGCTAAGAGGTAAGACACTTGAGTTTATCTTCACTACCCTGCCTCCTATCAAGTACAGAGAAGTCACACACGAGTAAGTGATTTTTATTCTATTAATCCTTCAGTCAGTCAAAAGCCTGTCTTCTTTCTAACTTTGACTACTTTTCTTAGCTTTGTTCTGTTAAAAGAAAGAACTATGGGTATATTAGAATTTACTTCACTGTGGGCCCTCCTCTAAAGCTCTCTCCAAATTTGCCAATTGGAAGAGTTCATCTTTGTTCATTAATCTCCTAACTCCATGTCTATCTTCTTTTCCACCATCTGACCACATCTCTCCTGCCTGGAAGGCATCTGGAGCACTTATCTTAACCTATGGCAGTCTACACCATCAAATTTTGGTCTCACCTCAAGCACTCAAGCTCAAAAATTGAACCCCCCTCCAGAAAACATTTTAGTTTTCTCAGTGAAGCTGGATTTCAGGAAGTCAGGAAATAGAAAAATTCATCAGGCGGTGAAAAGCTCATGAGACTAAATAGTTTACACATCAACTTTTTATTAAAATAAACCATGCACACATAAAAACACAGAATAGCAAAACTTGGGAAAATTCTAGATCTGTTCTAAAATTTCTTCACATGTGTATTCAATCCTGTGAGAATTTTAAAGGGGAAACTTTTGCTAAAGTTAAATAAACATTTAGTAAATATGGAACCTTTGAAAATAACAATGAAAACACTCCAGTGGTGAAATAGCTAAATTGTGAGTAAATATGACATCTCTGGAATGAAGCTTTTGTTCAGATATTTGGATCCAGAGGTACTCCCTGGGAAGATGTATGATGCTTTTTGGTGGGGGTGGAGGCACGAGGAAAAGCAAGGTGAGCAGCTTAGACAGAAAAACAGAAACGGAATATGCAAACTGAACACCTTTCTTTCGTTCTGGTTTTTAACCAAGAATCTACTGTTGCAGGTAATTCATGATAGAGGAGGTAAATTCTGAAGCTGCCAGGATCAAATAGCAAGGGTAGAATAAATCTGAAAGCAAATTTACACACACAGTTCTGGGTCAAGAGGAGAATTTCTCTATCTGAAAGTCCAGCAACCATTTGATCTGAGAGTAGCTCATCTCATTCAATACTGAGTAATCATCAAAATGGAATCAATAGAAGATGTAAAAAAAAGAAAGGAAGATTTTACAAGAAAAAAGCAGAAATGTCATATAAAAATAATGACAGTTAAATAATTCCTAATAATTTCTCTAAATATAATTTAAAAATAATTTCTGTAAATCATGTTCAGAGCTCTGCACACACCAAGGAAAGACATGAGAAGGTTCTAATCTCTTCCCTCTGGGCAACATTAAGGCTCTGCGATCAGGAAGCAAAGACTAAGGCAGTGCTGTAAACTGCTGGAAGTATGGAAAGCATTCAATAACAACAACAATACACACACACACACACACGTACAAACACATGGAGCTCCTTGGCAAAGGTTGGGAGACTTACTGGTTCAAAACACTTTTAAAAAAACCTCTATCCAATCATTAGCTAGCTGAACAGAGAATTCAGTGGCCATATACGACAGAAAAGAAAAAATACAGACTTTACAGTATTAGTCCAGGAAAGTCACTACATTCACAAAATAAAACCACCATCAATAACAATAATGAGCATAAGAACAAACTCTGAGGGGAGAGCAATATGATTTCTAGAGCTGCTGAATTAAACTTTTTTAAATATCCAGATTTTAATAAAAATTATGACACATGCAAAGAAAAAGGAAATTATGGCCCATATACAGGAATAAAGACAATAGAAACTGTCACTAAGGAAACCGGATGTTGTACCTACTAGACAAAGACTTTTTAACAAACTTATAAATGCAGTGAAAGAACTAAAGTAAACCACGTTTTTAAAGAAAGTATAAAAACAATGTCTCTTACCAAATAGAGAATATCAAAAAGGAAATAGAAATTATACAACACAGCCAAATAGAAATTCTGGAGTGAAAAGTATAACTGAAATGAAAAATCTACTTAGAGGGGCTCAACAGCAGATTTGAACAGCAGATGGCAAAATCACCAAACTTGCCAATAGATCAATCGATGTTATCCAGTCTAAAGAGCAGAAATTTAAAAGAAAGAGGAAAAATAAACAGAGACTCAGTGATTTGTGGTACATCATCAAGTATACCAAAATATGCCTAATATGAGTAATAGATGGAGAGGAGAGAAAGGAGCAGAAATAATGGCCCAAAACTTCCCAAATTTAACCCCAAAATACCATTAACCTGCACACACAAAGCTCAAAGAATGTCCAGTAGCATGTCTAAAGCCAAAAACAAAGAGAAAATCTTAAAAGCAACAAGTGAAAAGCAGCTCATCATGTGTAAGATATTGTCATAAGATTAACAGCTGGTTTGTCATCAGAAACATGGATGGCAGAATGTAGCAGGGTGACATATGCAAAGGGCTGGGAGGAAAAAAAATTGTCAACCAAGATTTCTATATCTGGCAAAACAATGCTTCAAAAATTAAGAAAAACCTTACAGAAATTGAAAAGATTATAAGGGAATGCTCTGAATAATTGTATGCCAACAAATTACATAACATATGAAGTGGAGAGATTTCTAGAGAGACACAAACTATCAAAACTTGCTCAAGAAGTAGAAAAAAATTGCATAGAACCATAATAAGAGATTGAATCAGTAGTCAAAAACCTTCCTACAAAGAAAATGTCAGAACCAAATGACTTTAGTGGTAAATTCTACCAAGTATTTAACGAAAAACTGACAACAATCTTTATAAACTCTTCTAAAAAACAGAAGAGGATTGAACATTATCCAACTTATTCTATGAGGCCAGCATTACCCCCGATACCAAAACCAGACAAAGACATCTCAAGAAAACTACAGACCAATATCTCTTATAAATATAGGTGCATAGATAGTGTTGACGGTTGTACCAGTCTGTAATTATATTTAAAAGTACAGAGTTGTACACTTTTAAAAGGTGAATTATATGGAATACAAGTTATATCTTAAATTTGTTACCAAAAAAAAAAAAATGCTGCAATGAACACACTTCCCCGTGCCTCCCAGTACACAAATTCTATAAATGTTTCTATATCTATGGACCTACAGATGGAAATTCTGGGTTGCAATTTTTCAATTTTACTAAAATGTGACAAATTGCTCTACAAAGTAGCTATATCATTTGTACTTCCTCCAGTGGTGTGAGAAAGTTCCAGTTTCTTTTACCTTTGCCAATATCTAGATAATCAATTTAAAAATTTTTACTTATTTGTCGTTATTCTTTTACTTATTTGTTGTGAAATGGTATTTTATTGGTTTGCATTTCCATGACTTTGAAGACGATTAAGCATCTTGTAATATCTATTGACCATTCAGTTTTCCTCTTCTGTGAATTTTCTATTCATATCCTTCACCCAACTTCTAGCAAGCTTGTTGGTTTGCAGAGCTACCTTTCAGTGATGATAACACAGGAACCAGAAGCTTCCCTCCCCAGGAGTGACAGTGAGCATTACCAGCCACTTGAGCATATCACTACTTTCTAGGCAAGTACATCCATTCCAGAATGGAATCTTTGAAATATATGGTTGTCATGACGAATGACAACATCTCAAAGGACTCCTTTCGTTGTTAGACTATTTTACCTTTGGCTAAGAGGTAAGACACTTGAGTTTATCTTCACTACCCTGCCTCCTATCAAGTACAGAGAAGTCACACACGAGTAAGTGATTTTTATTCTATTAATCCTTCAGTCAGTCAAAAGCCTGTCTTCTTTCTAACTTTGACTACTTTTCTTAGCTTTGTTCTGTTAAAAGAAAGAACTATGGGTATATTAGAATTTACTTCACTGTGGGCCCTCCTCTAAAGCTCTCTCCAAATTTGCCAATTGGAAGAGTTCATCTTTGTTCATTAATCTCCTAACTCCATGTCTATCTTCTTTTCCACCATCTGACCACATCTCTCCTGCCTGGAAGGCATCTGGAGCACTTATCTTAACCTATGGCAGTCTACACCATCAAATTTTGGTCTCACCTCAAGCACTCAAGCTCAAAAATTGAACCCCCCTCCAGAAAACATTTTAGTTTTCTCAGTGAAGCTGGATTTCAGGAAGTCAGGAAATAGAAAAATTCATCAGGCGGTGAAAAGCTCATGAGACTAAATAGTTTACACATCAACTTTTTATTAAAATAAACCATGCACACATAAAAACACAGAATAGCAAAACTTGGGAAAATTCTAGATCTGTTCTAAAATTTCTTCACATGTGTATTCAATCCTGTGAGAATTTTAAAGGGGAAACTTTTGCTAAAGTTAAATAAACATTTAGTAAATATGGAACCTTTGAAAATAACAATGAAAACACTCCAGTGGTGAAATAGCTAAATTGTGAGTAAATATGACATCTCTGGAATGAAGCTTTTGTTCAGATATTTGGATCCAGAGGTACTCCCTGGGAAGATGTATGATGCTTTTTGGTGGGGGTGGAGGCACGAGGAAAAGCAAGGTGAGCAGCTTAGACAGAAAAACAGAAATGGAATATGCAAACTGAACACCTTTCTTTCGTTCTGGTTTTTAACCAAGAATCTACTGTTGCAGGTAATTCATGATAGAGGAGGTAAATTCTGAAGCTGCCAGGATCAAATAGCAAGGGTAGAATAAATCTGAAAGCAAATTTACACACACAGTTCTGGGTCAAGAGGAGAATTTCTCTATCTGAAAGTCCAGCAACCATTTGATCTGAGAGTAGCTCATCTCATTCAATACTGAGTAATCATCAAAATGGAATCAATAGAAGATGTAAAAAAAAGAAAGGAAGATTTTACAAGAAAAAAGCAGAAATGTCATATAAAAATAATGACAGTTAAATAATTCCTAATAATTTCTCTAAATATAATTTAAAAATAATTTCTGTAAATCATGTTCAGAGCTCTGCACACACCAAGGAAAGACATGAGAAGGTTCTAATCTCTTCCCTCTGGGCAACATTAAGGCTCTGCGATCAGGAAGCAAAGACTAAGGCAGTGCTGTAAACTGCTGGAAGTATGGAAAGCATTCAATAACAACAACAATACACACACACACACACACGTACAAACACATGGAGCTCCTTGGCAAAGGTTGGGAGACTTACTGGTTCAAAACACTTTTAAAAAAACCTCTATCCAATCATTAGCTAGCTGAACAGAGAATTCAGTGGCCATATACGACAGAAAAGAAAAAATACAGACTTTACAGTATTAGTCCAGGAAAGTCACTACATTCACAAAATAAAACCACCATCAATAACAATAATGAGCATAAGAACAAACTCTGAGGGGAGAGCAATATGATTTCTAGAGCTGCTGAATTAAACTTTTTTAAATATCCAGATTTTAATAAAAATTATGACACATGCAAAGAAAAAGGAAATTATGGCCCATATACAGGAATAAAGACAATAGAAACTGTCACTAAGGAAACCGGATGTTGTACCTACTAGACAAAGACTTTTTAACAAACTTATAAATGCAGTGAAAGAACTAAAGTAAACCACGTTTTTAAAGAAAGTATAAAAACAATGTCTCTTACCAAATAGAGAATATCAAAAAGGAAATAGAAATTATACAACACAGCCAAATAGAAATTCTGGAGTGAAAAGTATAACTGAAATGAAAAATCTACTTAGAGGGGCTCAACAGCAGATTTGAACAGCAGATGGCAAAATCACCAAACTTGCCAGTAGGTCAATCGATGTTATCCAGTCTAAAGAGCAGAAATTTAAAAGAAAGAGGAAAAATAAACAGAGACTCAGTGATTTGTGGTACATCATCAAGTATACCAAAATATGCCTAATATGAGTAATAGATGGAGAGGAGAGAAAGGAGCAGAAATAATGGCCCAAAACTTCCCAAATTTAACCCCAAAATACCATTAACCTGCACACACAAAGCTCAAAGAATGTCCAGTAGCATGTCTAAAGCCAAAAACAAAGAGAAAATCTTAAAAGCAACAAGTGAAAAGCAGCTCATCATGTGTAAGATATTGTCATAAGATTAACAGCTGGTTTGTCATCAGAAACATGGATGGCAGAATGTAGCAGGGTGACATATGCAAAGGGCTGGGAGGAAAAAAAATTGTCAACCAAGATTTCTATATCTGGCAAAACAATGCTTCAAAAATTAAGAAAAACCTTACAGAAATTGAAAAGATTATAAGGGAATGCTCTGAATAATTGTATGCCAACAAATTACATAACATATGAAGTGGAGAGATTTCTAGAGAGACACAAACTATCAAAACTTGCTCAAGAAGTAGAAAAAAATTGCATAGAACCATAATAAGAGATTGAATCAGTAGTCAAAAACCTTCCTACAAAGAAAATGTCAGAACCAAATGACTTTAGTGGTAAATTCTACCAAGTATTTAACGAAAAACTGACAACAATCTTTATAAACTCTTCTAAAAAACAGAAGAGGATTGAACATTATCCAACTTATTCTATGAGGCCAGCATTACCCCCGATACCAAAACCAGACAAAGACATCTCAAGAAAACTACAGACCAATATCTCTTATAAATATAGGTGCATAGATAGTGTTGACGGTTGTACCAGTCTGTAATTATATTTAAAAGTACAGAGTTGTACACTTTTAAAAGGTGAATTATATGGAATACAAGTTATATCTTAAATTTGTTACCAAAAAAAAAAAAATGCTGCAATGAACACACTTCCCCGTGCCTCCCAGTACACAAATTCTATAAATGTTTCTATATCTATGGACCTACAGATGGAAATTCTGGGTTGCAATTTTTCAATTTTACTAAAATGTGACAAATTGCTCTACAAAGTAGCTATATCATTTGTACTTCCTCCAGTGGTGTGAGAAAGTTCCAGTTTCTTTTACCTTTGCCAATATCTAGATAATCAATTTAAAAATTTTTACTTATTTGTCGTTATTCTTTTACTTATTTGTTGTGAAATGGTATTTTATTGGTTTGCATTTCCATGACTTTGAAGACGATTAAGCATCTTGTAATATCTATTGACCATTCAGTTTTCCTCTTCTGTGAATTTTCTATTCATATCCTTCACCCAACTTCTAGCAAGCTTGTTGGTTTGCAGAGCTACCTTTCAGTGATGATAACACAGGAACCAGAAGCTTCCCTCCCCAGGAGTGACAGTGAGCATTACCAGCCACTTGAGCATATCACTACTTTCTAGGCAAGTACATCCATTCCAGAATGGAATCTTTGAAATATATGGTTGTCATGACGAATGACAACATCTCAAAGGACTCCTTTCGTTGTTAGACTATTTTACCTTTGGCTAAGAGGTAAGACACTTGAGTTTATCTTCACTACCCTGCCTCCTATCAAGTACAGAGAAGTCACACACGAGTAAGTGATTTTTATTCTATTAATCCTTCAGTCAGTCAAAAGCCTGTCTTCTTTCTAACTTTGACTACTTTTCTTAGCTTTGTTCTGTTAAAAGAAAGAACTATGGGTATATTAGAATTTACTTCACTGTGGGCCCTCCTCTAAAGCTCTCTCCAAATTTGCCAATTGGAAGAGTTCATCTTTGTTCATTAATCTCCTAACTCCATGTCTATCTTCTTTTCCACCATCTGACCACATCTCTCCTGCCTGGAAGGCATCTGGAGCACTTATCTTAACCTATGGCAGTCTACACCATCAAATTTTGGTCTCACCTCAAGCACTCAAGCTCAAAAATTGAACCCCCCTCCAGAAAACATTTTAGTTTTCTCAGTGAAGCTGGATTTCAGGAAGTCAGGAAATAGAAAAATTCATCAGGCGGTGAAAAGCTCATGAGACTAAATAGTTTACACATCAACTTTTTATTAAAATAAACCATGCACACATAAAAACACAGAATAGCAAAACTTGGGAAAATTCTAGATCTGTTCTAAAATTTCTTCACATGTGTATTCAATCCTGTGAGAATTTTAAAGGGGAAACTTTTGCTAAAGTTAAATAAACATTTAGTAAATATGGAATCTTTGAAAATAACAATGAAAACACTCCAGTGGTGAAATAGCTAAATTGTGAGTAAATATGACATCTCTGGAATGAAGCTTTTGTTCAGATATTTGGATCCAGAGGTACTCCCTGGGAAGATGTATGATGCTTTTTGGTGGGGGTGGAGGCACGAGGAAAAGCAAGGTGAGCAGCTTAGACAGAAAAACAGAAATGGAATATGCAAACTGAACACCTTTCTTTCGTTCTGGTTTTTAACCAAGAATCTACTGTTGCAGGTAATTCATGATAGAGGAGGTAAATTCTGAAGCTGCCAGGATCAAATAGCAAGGGTAGAATAAATCTGAAAGCAAATTTACACACACAGTTCTGGGTCAAGAGGAGAATTTCTCTATCTGAAAGTCCAGCAACCATTTGATCTGAGAGTAGCTCATCTCATTCAATACTGAGTAATCATCAAAATGGAATCAATAGAAGATGTAAAAAAAAGAAAGGAAGATTTTACAAGAAAAAAGCAGAAATGTCATATAAAAATAATGACAGTTAAATAATTCCTAATAATTTCTCTAAATATAATTTAAAAATAATTTCTGTAAATCATGTTCAGAGCTCTGCACACACCAAGGAAAGACATGAGAAGGTTCTAATCTCTTCCCTCTGGGCAACATTAAGGCTCTGCGATCAGGAAGCAAAGACTAAGGCAGTGCTGTAAACTGCTGGAAGTATGGAAAGCATTCAATAACAACAACAATACACACACACACACACGTACAAACACATGGAGCTCCTTGGCAAAGGTTGGGAGACTTACTGGTTCAAAACACTTTTAAAAAAACCTCTATCCAATCATTAGCTAGCTGAACAGAGAATTCAGTGGCCATATACGACAGAAAAGAAAAAATACAGACTTTACAGTATTAGTCCAGGAAAGTCACTACATTCACAAAATAAAACCACCATCAATAACAATAATGAGCATAAGAACAAACTCTGAGGGGAGAGCAATATGATTTCTAGAGCTGCTGAATTAAACTTTTTTAAATATCCAGATTTTAATAAAAATTATGACACATGCAAAGAAAAAGGAAATTATGGCCCATATACAGGAATAAAAACAATAGAAACTGTCACTAAGGAAACCGGATGTTGTACCTACTAGACAAAGACTTTTTAACAAACTTATAAATGCAGTGAAAGAACTAAAGTAAACCACGTTTTTAAAGAAAGTATAAAAACAATGTCTCTTACCAAATAGAGAATATCAAAAAGGAAATAGAAATTATACAACACAGCCAAATAGAAATTCTGGAGTGAAAAGTATAACTGAAATGAAAAATCTACTTAGAGGGGCTCAACAGCAGATTTGAACAGCAGATGGCAAAATCACCAAACTTGCCAGTAGGTCAATCGATGTTATCCAGTCTAAAGAGCAGAAATTTAAAAGAAAGAGGAAAAATAAACAGAGACTCAGTGATTTGTGGTACATCATCAAGTATACCAAAATATGCCTAATATGAGTAATAGATGGAGAGGAGAGAAAGGAGCAGAAATAATGGCCCAAAACTTCCCAAATTTAACCCCAAAATACCATTAACCTGCACACACAAAGCTCAAAGAATGTCCAGTAGCATGTCTAAAGCCAAAAACAAAGAGAAAATCTTAAAAGCAACAAGTGAAAAGCAGCTCATCATGTGTAAGATATTGTCATAAGATTAACAGCTGGTTTGTCATCAGAAACATGGATGGCAGAATGTAGCAGGGTGACATATGCAAAGGGCTGGGAGGAAAAAAAATTGTCAACCAAGATTTCTATATCTGGCAAAACAATGCTTCAAAAATTAAGAAATACCTTACAGAAATTGAAAAGATTATAAGGGAATGCTCTGAATAATTGTATGCCAACAAATTACATAACATATGAAGTGGAGAGATTTCTAGAGAGACACAAACTATCAAAACTTGCTCAAGAAGTAGAAAAAAAATTGCATAGAACCATAATAAGAGATTGAATCAGTAGTCAAAAACCTTCCTACAAAGAAAATGTCAGAACCAAATGACTTTAGTGGTAAATTCTACCAAGTATTTAACGAAAAACTGACAACAATCTTTATAAACTCTTCTAAAAAACAGAAGAGGATTGAACATTATCCAACTTATTCTATGAGGCCAGCATTACCCCCGATACCAAAACCAGACAAAGACATCTCAAGAAAACTACAGACCAATATCTCTTATAAATATAGGTGCATAGATAGTGTTGACGGTTGTACCAGTCTGTAATTATATTTAAAAGTACAGAGTTGTACACTTTTAAAAGGTGAATTATATGGAATACAAGTTATATCTTAAATTTGTTACCAAAAAAAAAAAAATGCTGCAATGAACACACTTCCCCGTGCCTCCCAGTACACAAATTCTATAAATGTTTCTATATCTATGGACCTACAGATGGAAATTCTGGGTTGCAATTTTTCAATTTTACTAAAATGTGACAAATTGCTCTACAAAGTAGCTATATCATTTGTACTTCCTCCAGTGGTGTGAGAAAGTTCCAGTTTCTTTTACCTTTGCCAATATCTAGATAATCAATTTAAAAATTTTTACTTATTTGTCGTTATTCTTTTACTTATTTGTTGTGAAATGGTATTTTATTGGTTTGCATTTCCATGACTTTGAAGACGATTAAGCATCTTGTAATATCTATTGACCATTCAGTTTTCCTCTTCTGTGAATTTTCTATTCATATCCTTCACCCAACTTCTAGCAAGCTTGTTGGTTTGCAGAGCTACCTTTCAGTGATGATAACACAGGAACCAGAAGCTTCCCTCCCCAGGAGTGACAGTGAGCATTACCAGCCACTTGAGCATATCACTACTTTCTAGGCAAGTACATCCATTCCAGAATGGAATCTTTGAAATATATGGTTGTCATGACGAATGACAACATCTCAAAGGACTCCTTTCGTTGTTAGACTATTTTACCTTTGGCTAAGAGGTAAGACACTTGAGTTTATCTTCACTACCCTGCCTCCTATCAAGTACAGAGAAGTCACACACGAGTAAGTGATTTTTATTCTATTAATCCTTCAGTCAGTCAAAAGCCTGTCTTCTTTCTAACTTTGACTACTTTTCTTAGCTTTGTTCTGTTAAAAGAAAGAACTATGGGTATATTAGAATTTACTTCACTGTGGGCCCTCCTCTAAAGCTCTCTCCAAATTTGCCAATTGGAAGAGTTCATCTTTGTTCATTAATCTCCTAACTCCATGTCTATCTTCTTTTCCACCATCTGACCACATCTCTCCTGCCTGGAAGGCATCTGGAGCACTTATCTTAACCTATGGCAGTCTACACCATCAAATTTTGGTCTCACCTCAAGCACTCAAGCTCAAAAATTGAACCCCCCTCCAGAAAACATTTTAGTTTTCTCAGTGAAGCTGGATTTCAAGAAGTCAGGAAATAGAAAAATTCATCAGGCGGTGAAAAGCTCATGAGACTAAATAGTTTACACATCAACTTTTTATTAAAATAAACCATGCACACATAAAAACACAGAATAGCAAAACTTGGGAAAATTCTAGATCTGTTCTAAAATTTCTTCACATGTGTATTCAATCCTGTGAGAATTTTAAAGGGGAAACTTTTGCTAAAGTTAAATAAACATTTAGTAAATATGGAACCTTTGAAAATAACAATGAAAACACTCCAGTGGTGAAATAGCTAAATTGTGAGTAAATATGACATCTCTGGAATGAAGCTTTTGTTCAGATATTTGGATCCAGAGGTACTCCCTGGGAAGATGTATGATGCTTTTTGGTGGGGGTGGAGGCACGAGGAAAAGCAAGGTGAGCAGCTTAGACAGAAAAACAGAAATGGAATATGCAAACTGAACACCTTTCTTTCGTTCTGGTTTTTAACCAAGAATCTACTGTTGCAGGTAATTCATGATAGAGGAGGTAAATTCTGAAGCTGCCAGGATCAAATAGCAAGGGTAGAATAAATCTGAAAGCAAATTTACACACACAGTTCTGGGTCAAGAGGAGAATTTCTCTATCTGAAAGTCCAGCAACCATTTGATCTGAGAGTAGCTCATCTCATTCAATACTGAGTAATCATCAAAATGGAATCAATAGAAGATGTAAAAAAAAGAAAGGAAGATTTTACAAGAAAAAAGCAGAAATGTCATATAAAAATAATGACAGTTAAATAATTCCTAATAATTTCTGTAAATATAATTTAAAAATAATTTCTGTAAATCATGTTCAGAGCTCTGCACACACCAAGGAAAGACATGAGAAGGTTCTAATCTCTTCCCTCTGGGCAACATTAAGGCTCTGCGATCAGGAAGCAAAGACTAAGGCAGTGCTGTAAACTGCTGGAAGTATGGAAAGCATTCAATAACAACAACAATACACACACACACACACGTACAAACACATGGAGCTCCTTGGCAAAGGTTGGGAGACTTACTGGTTCAAAACACTTTTAAAAAAACCTCTATCCAATCATTAGCTAGCTGAACAGAGAATTCAGTGGCCATATACGACAGAAAAGAAAAAATACAGACTTTACAGTATTAGTCCAGGAAAGTCACTACATTCACAAAATAAAACCACCATCAATAACAATAATGAGCATAAGAATAAACTCTGAGGGGAGAGCAATATGATTTCTAGAGCTGCTGAATTAAACTTTTTTAAATATCCAGATTTTAATAAAAATTATGACACATGCAAAGAAAAAGGAAATTATGGCCCATATACAGGAATAAAAACAATAGAAACTGTCACTAAGGAAACCGGATGTTGTACCTACTAGACAAAGACTTTTTAACAAACTTATAAATGCAGTGAAAGAACTAAAGTAAACCACGTTTTTAAAGAAAGTATAAAAACAATGTCTCTTACCAAATAGAGAATATCAAAAAGGAAATAGAAATTATACAACACAGCCAAATAGAAATTCTGGAGTGAAAAGTATAACTGAAATGAAAAATCTACTTAGAGGGGCTCAACAGCAGATTTGAACAGCAGATGGCAAAATCACCAAACTTGCCAATAGATCAATCGATGTTATCCAGTCTAAAGAGCAGAAATTTAAAAGAAAGAGGAAAAATAAACAGAGACTCAGTGATTTGTGGTACATCATCAAGTATACCAAAATATGCCTAATATGAGTAATAGATGGAGAGGAGAGAAAGGAGCAGAAATAATGGCCCAAAACTTCCCAAATTTAACCCCAAAATACCATTAACCTGCACACACAAAGCTCAAAGAATGTCCAGTAGCATGTCTAAAGCCAAAAACAAAGAGAAAATCTTAAAAGCAACAAGTGAAAAGCAGCTCATCATGTGTAAGATATTGTCATAAGATTAACAGCTGGTTTGTCATCAGAAACATGGATGGCAGAATGTAGCAGGGTGACATATGCAAAGGGCTGGGAGGAAAAAAAATTGTCAACCAAGATTTCTATATCTGGCAAAACAATGCTTCAAAAATTAAGAAAAACCTTACAGAAATTGAAAAGATTATAAGGGAATGCTCTGAATAATTGTATGCCAACAAATTACATAACATATGAAGTGGAGAGATTTCTAGAGAGACACAAACTATCAAAACTTGCTCAAGAAGTAGAAAAAAAATTGCATAGAACCATAATAAGAGATTGAATCAGTAGTCAAAAACCTTCCTACAAAGAAAATGTCAGAACCAAATGACTTTAGTGGTAAATTCTACCAAGTATTTAACGGAAAACTGACAACAATCTTTATAAACTCTTCTAAAAAACAGAAGAGGATTGAACATTATCCAACTTATTCTATGAGGCCAGCATTACCCCCGATACCAAAACCAGACAAAGACATCTCAAGAAAACTACAGACCAATATCTCTTATAAATATAGGTGCATAGATAGTGTTGACGGTTGTACCAGTCTGTAATTATATTTAAAAGTACAGAGTTGTACACTTTTAAAAGGTGAATTATATGGAATACAAGTTATATCTTAAATTTGTTACCAAAAAAAAAAAAATGCTGCAATGAACACACTTCCCCGTGCCTCCCAGTACACAAATTCTATAAATGTTTCTATATCTATGGACCTACAGATGGAAATTCTGGGTTGCAATTTTTCAATTTTACTAAAATGTGACAAATTGCTCTACAAAGTAGCTATATCATTTGTACTTCCTCCAGTGGTGTGAGAAAGTTCCAGTTTCTTTTACCTTTGCCAATATCTAGATAATCAATTTAAAAATTTTTACTTATTTGTCGTTATTCTTTTACTTATTTGTTGTGAAATGGTATTTTATTGGTTTGCATTTCCATGACTTTGAAGACGATTAAGCATCTTGTAATATCTATTGACCATTCAGTTTTCCTCTTCTGTGAATTTTCTATTCATATCCTTCACCCAACTTCTAGCAAGCTTGTTGGTTTGCAGAGCTACCTTTCAGTGATGATAACACAGGAACCAGAAGCTTCCCTCCCCAGGAGTGACAGTGAGCATTACCAGCCACTTGAGCATATCACTACTTTCTAGGCAAGTACATCCATTCCAGAATGGAATCTTTGAAATATATGGTTGTCATGACGAATGACAACATCTCAAAGGACTCCTTTCGTTGTTAGACTATTTTACCTTTGGCTAAGAGGTAAGACACTTGAGTTTATCTTCACTACCCTGCCTCCTATCAAGTACAGAGAAGTCACACACGAGTAAGTGATTTTTATTCTATTAATCCTTCAGTCAGTCAAAAGCCTGTCTTCTTTCTAACTTTGACTACTTTTCTTAGCTTTGTTCTGTTAAAAGAAAGAACTATGGGTATATTAGAATTTACTTCACTGTGGGCCCTCCTCTAAAGCTCTCTCCAAATTTGCCAATTGGAAGAGTTCATCTTTGTTCATTAATCTCCTAACTCCATGTCTATCTTCTTTTCCACCATCTGACCACATCTCTCCTGCCTGGAAGGCATCTGGAGCACTTATCTTAACCTATGGCAGTCTACACCATCAAATTTTGGTCTCACCTCAAGCACTCAAGCTCAAAAATTGAACCCCCCTCCAGAAAACATTTTAGTTTTCTCAGTGAAGCTGGATTTCAGGAAGTCAGGAAATAGAAAAATTCATCAGGCGGTGAAAAGCTCATGAGACTAAATAGTTTACACATCAACTTTTTATTAAAATAAACCATGCACACATAAAAACACAGAATAGCAAAACTTGGGAAAATTCTAGATCTGTTCTAAAATTTCTTCACATGTGTATTCAATCCTGTGCGAATTTTAAAGGGGAAACTTTTGCTAAAGTTAAATAAACATTTAGTAAATATGGAACCTTTGAAAATAACAATGAAAACACTCCAGTGGTGAAATAGCTAAATTGTGAGTAAATATGACATCTCTGGAATGAAGCTTTTGTTCAGATATTTGGATCCAGAGGTACTCCCTGGGAAGATGTATGATGCTTTTTGGTGGGGGTGGAGGCACGAGGAAAAGCAAGGTGAGCAGCTTAGACAGAAAAACAGAAACGGAATATGCAAACTGAACACCTTTCTTTCGTTCTGGTTTTTAACCAAGAATCTACTGTTGCAGGTAATTCATGATAGAGGAGGTAAATTCTGAAGCTGCCAGGATCAAATAGCAAGGGTAGAATAAATCTGAAAGCAAATTTACACACACAGTTCTGGGTCAAGAGGAGAATTTCTCTATCTGAAAGTCCAGCAACCATTTGATCTGAGAGTAGCTCATCTCATTCAATACTGAGTAATCATCAAAATGGAATCAATAGAAGATGTAAAAAAAAGAAAGGAAGATTTTACAAGAAAAAAGCAGAAATGTCATATAAAAATAATGACAGTTAAATAATTCCTAATAATTTCTGTAAATATAATTTAAAAATAATTTCTGTAAATCATGTTCAGAGCTCTGCACACACCAAGGAAAGACATGAGAAGGTTCTAATCTCTTCCCTCTGGGCAACATTAAGGCTCTGCGATCAGGAAGCAAAGACTAAGGCAGTGCTGTAAACTGCTGGAAGTATGGAAAGCATTCAATAACAACAACAATACACACACACACACACACGTACAAACACATGGAGCTCCTTGGCAAAGGTTGGGAGACTTACTGGTTCAAAACACTTTTAAAAAAACCTCTATCCAATCATTAGCTAGCTGAACAGAGAATTCAGTGGCCATATACGACAGAAAAGAAAAAATACAGACTTTACAGTATTAGTCCAGGAAAGTCACTACATTCACAAAATAAAACCACCATCAATAACAATAATGAGCATAAGAACAAACTCTGAGGGGAGAGCAATATGATTTCTAGAGCTGCTGAATTAAACTTTTTTAAATATCCAGATTTTAATAAAAATTATGACACATGCAAAGAAAAAGGAAATTATGGCCCATATACAGGAATAAAGACAATAGAAACTGTCACTAAGGAAACCGGATGTTGTACCTACTAGACAAAGACTTTTTAACAAACTTATAAATGCAGTGAAAGAACTAAAGTAAACCATGTTTTTAAAGAAAGTATAAAAACAATGTCTCTTACCAAATAGAGAATATCAAAAAGGAAATAGAAATTATACAACACAGCCAAATAGAAATTCTGGAGTGAAAAGTATAACTGAAATGAAAAATCTACTTAGAGGGGCTCAACAGCAGATTTGAACAGCAGATGGCAAAATCACCAAACTTGCCAGTAGGTCAATCGATGTTATCCAGTCTAAAGAGCAGAAATTTAAAAGAAAGAGGAAAAATAAACAGAGACTCAGTGATTTGTGGTACATCATCAAGTATACCAAAATATGCCTAATATGAGTAATAGATGGAGAGGAGAGAAAGGAGCAGAAATAATGGCCCAAAACTTCCCAAATTTAACCCCAAAATACCATTAACCTGCACACACAAAGCTCAAAGAATGTCCAGTAGCATGTCTAAAGCCAAAAACAAAGAGAAAATCTTAAAAGCAACAAGTGAAAAGCAGCTCATCATGTGTAAGATATTGTCATAAGATTAACAGCTGGTTTGTCATCAGAAACATGGATGGCAGAATGTAGCAGGGTGACATATGCAAAGGGCTGGGAGGAAAAAAAATTGTCAACCAAGATTTCTATATCTGGCAAAACAATGCTTCAAAAATTAAGAAATACCTTACAGAAATTGAAAAGATTATAAGGGAATGCTCTGAATAATTGTATGCCAACAAATTACATAACATATGAAGTGGAGAGATTTCTAGAGAGACACAAACTATCAAAACTTGCTCAAGAAGTAGAAAAAAAATTGCATAGAACCATAATAAGAGATTGAATCAGTAGTCAAAAACCTTCCTACAAAGAAAATGTCAGAACCAAATGACTTTAGTGGTAAATTCTACCAAGTATTTAACGAAAAACTGACAACAATCTTTATAAACTCTTCTAAAAAACAGAAGAGGATTGAACATTATCCAACTTATTCTATGAGGCCAGCATTACCCCCGATACCAAAACCAGACAAAGACATCTCAAGAAAACTACAGACCAATATCTCTTATAAATATAGGTGCATAGATAGTGTTGACGGTTGTACCAGTCTGTAATTATATTTAAAAGTACAGAGTTGTACACTTTTAAAAGGTGAATTATATGGAATACAAGTTATATCTTAAATTTGTTACCAAAAAAAAAAAAATGCTGCAATGAACACACTTCCCCGTGCCTCCCAGTACACAAATTCTATAAATGTTTCTATATCTATGGACCTACAGATGGAAATTCTGGGTTGCAATTTTTCAATTTTACTAAAATGTGACAAATTGCTCTACAAAGTAGCTATATCATTTGTACTTCCTCCAGTGGTGTGAGAAAGTTCCAGTTTCTTTTACCTTTGCCAATATCTAGATAATCAATTTAAAAATTTTTACTTATTTGTCGTTATTCTTTTACTTATTTGTTGTGAAATGGTATTTTATTGGTTTGCATTTCCATGACTTTGAAGACGATTAAGCATCTTGTAATATCTATTGACCATTCAGTTTTCCTCTTCTGTGAATTTTCTATTCATATCCTTCACCCAACTTCTAGCAAGCTTGTTGGTTTGCAGAGCTACCTTTCAGTGATGATAACACAGGAACCAGAAGCTTCCCTCCCCAGGAGTGACAGTGAGCATTACCAGCCACTTGAGCATATCACTACTTTCTAGGCAAGTACATCCATTCCAGAATGGAATCTTTGAAATATATGGTTGTCATGACGAATGACAACATCTCAAAGGACTCCTTTCGTTGTTAGACTATTTTACCTTTGGCTAAGAGGTAAGACACTTGAGTTTATCTTCACTACCCTGCCTCCTATCAAGTACAGAGAAGTCACACACGAGTAAGTGATTTTTATTCTATTAATCCTTCAGTCAGTCAAAAGCCTGTCTTCTTTCTAACTTTGACTACTTTTCTTAGCTTTGTTCTGTTAAAAGAAAGAACTATGGGTATATTAGAATTTACTTCACTGTGGGCCCTCCTCTAAAGCTCTCTCCAAATTTGCCAATTGGAAGAGTTCATCTTTGTTCATTAATCTCCTAACTCCATGTCTATCTTCTTTTCCACCATCTGACCACATCTCTCCTGCCTGGAAGGCATCTGGAGCACTTATCTTAACCTATGGCAGTCTACACCATCAAATTTTGGTCTCACCTCAAGCACTCAAGCTCAAAAATTGAACCCCCCTCCAGAAAACATTTTAGTTTTCTCAGTGAAGCTGGATTTCAGGAAGTCAGGAAATAGAAAAATTCATCAGGCGGTGAAAAGCTCATGAGACTAAATAGTTTACACATCAACTTTTTATTAAAATAAACCATGCACACATAAAAACACAGAATAGCAAAACTTGGGAAAATTCTAGATCTGTTCTAAAATTTCTTCACATGTGTATTCAATCCTGTGCGAATTTTAAAGGGGAAACTTTTGCTAAAGTTAAATAAACATTTAGTAAATATGGAACCTTTGAAAATAACAATGAAAACACTCCAGTGGTGAAATAGCTAAATTGTGAGTAAATATGACATCTCTGGAATGAAGCTTTTGTTCAGATATTTGGATCCAGAGGTACTCCCTGGGAAGATGTATGATGCTTTTTGGTGGGGGTGGAGGCACGAGGAAAAGCAAGGTGAGCAGCTTAGACAGAAAAACAGAAACGGAATATGCAAACTGAACACCTTTCTTTCGTTCTGGTTTTTAACCAAGAATCTACTGTTGCAGGTAATTCATGATAGAGGAGGTAAATTCTGAAGCTGCCAGGATCAAATAGCAAGGGTAGAATAAATCTGAAAGCAAATTTACACACACAGTTCTGGGTCAAGAGGAGAATTTCTCTATCTGAAAGTCCAGCAACCATTTGATCTGAGAGTAGCTCATCTCATTCAATACTGAGTAATCATCAAAATGGAATCAATAGAAGATGTAAAAAAAAGAAAGGAAGATTTTACAAGAAAAAAGCAGAAATGTCATATAAAAATAATGACAGTTAAATAATTCCTAATATTTTCTGTAAATATAATTTAAAAATAATTTCTGTAAATCATGTTCAGAGCTCTGCACACACCAAGGAAAGACATGAGAAGGTTCTAATCTCTTCCCTCTGGGCAACATTAAGGCTCTGCGATCAGGAAGCAAAGACTAAGGCAGTGCTGTAAACTGCTGGAAGTATGGAAAGCATTCAATAACAACAACAATACACACACACACACACACGTACAAACACATGGAGCTCCTTGGCAAAGGTTGGGAGACTTACTGGTTCAAAACACTTTTAAAAAAACCTCTATCCAATCATTAGCTAGCTGAACAGAGAATTCAGTGGCCATATACGACAGAAAAGAAAAAATACAGACTTTACAGTATTAGTCCAGGAAAGTCACTACATTCACAAAATAAAACCACCATCAATAACAATAATGAGCATAAGAACAAACTCTGAGGGGAGAGCAATATGATTTCTAGAGCTGCTGAATTAAACTTTTTTAAATATCCAGATTTTAATAAAAATTATGACACATGCAAAGAAAAAGGAAATTATGGCCCATATACAGGAATAAAGACAATAGAAACTGTCACTAAGGAAACCGGATGTTGTACCTACTAGACAAAGACTTTTTAACAAACTTATAAATGCAGTGAAAGAACTAAAGTAAACCATGTTTTTAAAGAAAGTATAAAAACAATGTCTCTTACCAAATAGAGAATATCAAAAAGGAAATAGAAATTATACAACACAGCCAAATAGAAATTCTGGAGTGAAAAGTATAACTGAAATGAAAAATCTACTTAGAGGGGCTCAACAGCAGATTTGAACAGCAGATGGCAAAATCACCAAACTTGCCAGTAGGTCAATCGATGTTATCCAGTCTAAAGAGCAGAAATTTAAAAGAAAGAGGAAAAATAAACAGAGACTCAGTGATTTGTGGTACATCATCAAGTATACCAAAATATGCCTAATATGAGTAATAGATGGAGAGGAGAGAAAGGAGCAGAAATAATGGCCCAAAACTTCCCAAATTTAACCCCAAAATACCATTAACCTGCACACACAAAGCTCAAAGAATGTCCAGTAGCATGTCTAAAGCCAAAAACAAAGAGAAAATCTTAAAAGCAACAAGTGAAAAGCAGCTCATCATGTGTAAGATATTGTCATAAGATTAACAGCTGGTTTGTCATCAGAAACATGGATGGCAGAATGTAGCAGGGTGACATATGCAAAGGGCTGGGAGGAAAAAAAATTGTCAACCAAGATTTCTATATCTGGCAAAACAATGCTTCAAAAATTAAGAAAAACCTTACAGAAATTGAAAAGATTATAAGGGAATGCTCTGAATAATTGTATGCCAACAAATTACATAACATATGAAGTGGAGAGATTTCTAGAGAGACACAAACTATCAAAACTTGCTCAAGAAGTAGAAAAAAAATTGCATAGAACCATAATAAGAGATTGAATCAGTAGTCAAAAACCTTCCTACAAAGAAAATGTCAGAACCAAATGACTTTAGTGGTAAATTCTACCAAGTATTTAACGGAAAACTGACAACAATCTTTATAAACTCTTCTAAAAAACAGAAGAGGATTGAACATTATCCAACTTATTCTATGAGGCCAGCATTACCCCCGATACCAAAACCAGACAAAGACATCTCAAGAAAACTACAGACCAATATCTCTTATAAATATAGGTGCATAGATAGTGTTGACGGTTGTACCAGTCTGTAATTATATTTAAAAGTACAGAGTTGTACACTTTTAAAAGGTGAATTATATGGAATACAAGTTATATCTTAAATTTGTTACCAAAAAAAAAAAAATGCTGCAATGAACACACTTCCCCGTGCCTCCCAGTACACAAATTCTATAAATGTTTCTATATCTATGGACCTACAGATGGAAATTCTGGGTTGCAATTTTTCAATTTTACTAAAATGTGACAAATTGCTCTACAAAGTAGCTATATCATTTGTACTTCCTCCAGTGGTGTGAGAAAGTTCCAGTTTCTTTTACCTTTGCCAATATCTAGATAATCAATTTAAAAATTTTTACTTATTTGTCGTTATTCTTTTACTTATTTGTTGTGAAATGGTATTTTATTGGTTTGCATTTCCATGACTTTGAAGACGATTAAGCATCTTGTAATATCTATTGACCATTCAGTTTTCCTCTTCTGTGAATTTTCTATTCATATCCTTCACCCAACTTCTAGCAAGCTTGTTGGTTTGCAGAGCTACCTTTCAGTGATGATAACACAGGAACCAGAAGCTTCCCTCCCCAGGAGTGACAGTGAGCATTACCAGCCACTTGAGCATATCACTACTTTCTAGGCAAGTACATCCATTCCAGAATGGAATCTTTGAAATATATGGTTGTCATGACGAATGACAACATCTCAAAGGACTCCTTTCGTTGTTAGACTATTTTACCTTTGGCTAAGAGGTAAGACACTTGAGTTTATCTTCACTACCCTGCCTCCTATCAAGTACAGAGAAGTCACACACGAGTAAGTGATTTTTATTCTATTAATCCTTCAGTCAGTCAAAAGCCTGTCTTCTTTCTAACTTTGACTACTTTTCTTAGCTTTGTTCTGTTAAAAGAAAGAACTATGGGTATATTAGAATTTACTTCACTGTGGGCCCTCCTCTAAAGCTCTCTCCAAATTTGCCAATTGGAAGAGTTCATCTTTGTTCATTAATCTCCTAACTCCATGTCTATCTTCTTTTCCACCATCTGACCACATCTCTCCTGCCTGGAAGGCATCTGGAGCACTTATCTTAACCTATGGCAGTCTACACCATCAAATTTTGGTCTCACCTCAAGCACTCAAGCTCAAAAATTGAACCCCCCTCCAGAAAACATTTTAGTTTTCTCAGTGAAGCTGGATTTCAGGAAGTCAGGAAATAGAAAAATTCATCAGGCGGTGAAAAGCTCATGAGACTAAATAGTTTACACATCAACTTTTTATTAAAATAAACCATGCACACATAAAAACACAGAATAGCAAAACTTGGGAAAATTCTAGATCTGTTCTAAAATTTCTTCACATGTGTATTCAATCCTGTGAGAATTTTAAAGGGGAAACTTTTGCTAAAGTTAAATAAACATTTAGTAAATATGGAACCTTTGAAAATAACAATGAAAACACTCCAGTGGTGAAATAGCTAAATTGTGAGTAAATATGACATCTCTGGAATGAAGCTTTTGTTCAGATATTTGGATCCAGAGGTACTCCCTGGGAAGATGTATGATGCTTTTTGGTGGGGGTGGAGGCACGAGGAAAAGCAAGGTGAGCAGCTTAGACAGAAAAACAGAAACGGAATATGCAAACTGAACACCTTTCTTTCGTTCTGGTTTTTAACCAAGAATCTACTGTTGCAGGTAATTCATGATAGAGGAGGTAAATTCTGAAGCTGCCAGGATCAAATAGCAAGGGTAGAATAAATCTGAAAGCAAATTTACACACACAGTTCTGGGTCAAGAGGAGAATTTCTCTATCTGAAAGTCCAGCAACCATTTGATCTGAGAGTAGCTCATCTCATTCAATACTGAGTAATCATCAAAATGGAATCAATAGAAGATGTAAAAAAAAGAAAGGAAGATTTTACAAGAAAAAAGCAGAAATGTCATATAAAAATAATGACAGTTAAATAATTCCTAATAATTTCTGTAAATATAATTTAAAAATAATTTCTGTAAATCATGTTCAGAGCTCTGCACACACCAAGGAAAGACATGAGAAGGTTCTAATCTCTTCCCTCTGGGCAACATTAAGGCTCTGCGATCAGGAAGCAAAGACTAAGGCAGTGCTGTAAACTGCTGGAAGTATGGAAAGCATTCAATAACAACAACAATACACACACACACACACACGTACAAACACATGGAGCTCCTTGGCAAAGGTTGGGAGACTTACTGGTTCAAAACACTTTTAAAAAAACCTCTATCCAATCATTAGCTAGCTGAACAGAGAATTCAGTGGCCATATACGACAGAAAAGAAAAAATACAGACTTTACAGTATTAGTCCAGGAAAGTCACTACATTCACAAAATAAAACCACCATCAATAACAATAATGAGCATAAGAACAAACTCTGAGGGGAGAGCAATATGATTTCTAGAGCTGCTGAATTAAACTTTTTTAAATATCCAGATTTTAATAAAAATTATGACACATGCAAAGAAAAAGGAAATTATGGCCCATATACAGGAATAAAGACAATAGAAACTGTCACTAAGGAAACCGGATGTTGTACCTACTAGACAAAGACTTTTTAACAAACTTATAAATGCAGTGAAAGAACTAAAGTAAACCATGTTTTTAAAGAAAGTATAAAAACAATGTCTCTTACCAAATAGAGAATATCAAAAAGGAAATAGAAATTATACAACACAGCCAAATAGAAATTCTGGAGTGAAAAGTATAACTGAAATGAAAAATCTACTTAGAGGGGCTCAACAGCAGATTTGAACAGCAGATGGCAAAATCACCAAACTTGCCAGTAGGTCAATCGATGTTATCCAGTCTAAAGAGCAGAAATTTAAAAGAAAGAGGAAAAATAAACAGAGACTCAGTGATTTGTGGTACATCATCAAGTATACCAAAATATGCCTAATATGAGTAATAGATGGAGAGGAGAGAAAGGAGCAGAAATAATGGCCCAAAACTTCCCAAATTTAACCCCAAAATACCATTAACCTGCACACACAAAGCTCAAAGAATGTCCAGTAGCATGTCTAAAGCCAAAAACAAAGAGAAAATCTTAAAAGCAACAAGTGAAAAGCAGCTCATCATGTGTAAGATATTGTCATAAGATTAACAGCTGGTTTGTCATCAGAAACATGGATGGCAGAATGTAGCAGGGTGACATATGCAAAGGGCTGGGAGGAAAAAAAATTGTCAACCAAGATTTCTATATCTGGCAAAACAATGCTTCAAAAATTAAGAAAAACCTTACAGAAATTGAAAAGATTATAAGGGAATGCTCTGAATAATTGTATGCCAACAAATTACATAACATATGAAGTGGAGAGATTTCTAGAGAGACACAAACTATCAAAACTTGCTCAAGAAGTAGAAAAAAAATTGCATAGAACCATAATAAGAGATTGAATCAGTAGTCAAAAACCTTCCTACAAAGAAAATGTCAGAACCAAATGACTTTAGTGGTAAATTCTACCAAGTATTTAACGAAAAACTGACAACAATCTTTATAAACTCTTCTAAAAAACAGAAGAGGATTGAACATTATCCAACTTATTCTATGAGGCCAGCATTACCCCCGATACCAAAACCAGACAAAGACATCTCAAGAAAACTACAGACCAATATCTCTTATAAATATAGGTGCATAGATAGTGTTGACGGTTGTACCAGTCTGTAATTATATTTAAAAGTACAGAGTTGTACACTTTTAAAAGGTGAATTATATGGAATACAAGTTATATCTTAAATTTGTTACCAAAAAAAAAAAAATGCTGCAATGAACACACTTCCCCGTGCCTCCCAGTACACAAATTCTATAAATGTTTCTATATCTATGGACCTACAGATGGAAATTCTGGGTTGCAATTTTTCAATTTTACTAAAATGTGACAAATTGCTCTACAAAGTAGCTATATCATTTGTACTTCCTCCAGTGGTGTGAGAAAGTTCCAGTTTCTTTTACCTTTGCCAATATCTAGATAATCAATTTAAAAATTTTTACTTATTTGTCGTTATTCTTTTACTTATTTGTTGTGAAATGGTATTTTATTGGTTTGCATTTCCATGACTTTGAAGACGATTAAGCATCTTGTAATATCTATTGACCATTCAGTTTTCCTCTTCTGTGAATTTTCTATTCATATCCTTCACCCAACTTCTAGCAAGCTTGTTGGTTTGCAGAGCTACCTTTCAGTGATGATAACACAGGAACCAGAAGCTTCCCTCCCCAGGAGTGACAGTGAGCATTACCAGCCACTTGAGCATATCACTACTTTCTAGGCAAGTACATCCATTCCAGAATGGAATCTTTGAAATATATGGTTGTCATGACGAATGACAACATCTCAAAGGACTCCTTTCGTTGTTAGACTATTTTACCTTTGGCTAAGAGGTAAGACACTTGAGTTTATCTTCACTACCCTGCCTCCTATCAAGTACAGAGAAGTCACACACGAGTAAGTGATTTTTATTCTATTAATCCTTCAGTCAGTCAAAAGCCTGTCTTCTTTCTAACTTTGACTACTTTTCTTAGCTTTGTTCTGTTAAAAGAAAGAACTATGGGTATATTAGAATTTACTTCACTGTGGGCCCTCCTCTAAAGCTCTCTCCAAATTTGCCAATTGGAAGAGTTCATCTTTGTTCATTAATCTCCTAACTCCATGTCTATCTTCTTTTCCACCATCTGACCACATCTCTCCTGCCTGGAAGGCATCTGGAGCACTTATCTTAACCTATGGCAGTCTACACCATCAAATTTTGGTCTCACCTCAAGCACTCAAGCTCAAAAATTGAACCCCCCTCCAGAAAACATTTTAGTTTTCTCAGTGAAGCTGGATTTCAGGAAGTCAGGAAATAGAAAAATTCATCAGGCGGTGAAAAGCTCATGAGACTAAATAGTTTACACATCAACTTTTTATTAAAATAAACCATGCACACATAAAAACACAGAATAGCAAAACTTGGGAAAATTCTAGATCTGTTCTAAAATTTCTTCACATGTGTATTCAATCCTGTGCGAATTTTAAAGGGGAAACTTTTGCTAAAGTTAAATAAACATTTAGTAAATATGGAACCTTTGAAAATAACAATGAAAACACTCCAGTGGTGAAATAGCTAAATTGTGAGTAAATATGACATCTCTGGAATGAAGCTTTTGTTCAGATATTTGGATCCAGAGGTACTCCCTGGGAAGATGTATGATGCTTTTTGGTGGGGGTGGAGGCACGAGGAAAAGCAAGGTGAGCAGCTTAGACAGAAAAACAGAAACGGAATATGCAAACTGAACACCTTTCTTTCGTTCTGGTTTTTAACCAAGAATCTACTGTTGCAGGTAATTCATGATAGAGGAGGTAAATTCTGAAGCTGCCAGGATCAAATAGCAAGGGTAGAATAAATCTGAAAGCAAATTTACACACACAGTTCTGGGTCAAGAGGAGAATTTCTCTATCTGAAAGTCCAGCAACCATTTGATCTGAGAGTAGCTCATCTCATTCAATACTGAGTAATCATCAAAATGGAATCAATAGAAGATGTAAAAAAAAGAAAGGAAGATTTTACAAGAAAAAAGCAGAAATGTCATATAAAAATAATGACAGTTAAATAATTCCTAATAATTTCTGTAAATATAATTTAAAAATAATTTCTGTAAATCATGTTCAGAGCTCTGCACACACCAAGGAAAGACATGAGAAGGTTCTAATCTCTTCCCTCTGGGCAACATTAAGGCTCTGCGATCAGGAAGCAAAGACTAAGGCAGTGCTGTAAACTGCTGGAAGTATGGAAAGCATTCAATAACAACAACAATACACACACACACACACACGTACAAACACATGGAGCTCCTTGGCAAAGGTTGGGAGACTTACTGGTTCAAAACACTTTTAAAAAAACCTCTATCCAATCATTAGCTAGCTGAACAGAGAATTCAGTGGCCATATACGACAGAAAAGAAAAAATACAGACTTTACAGTATTAGTCCAGGAAAGTCACTACATTCACAAAATAAAACCACCATCAATAACAATAATGAGCATAAGAACAAACTCTGAGGGGAGAGCAATATGATTTCTAGAGCTGCTGAATTAAACTTTTTTAAATATCCAGATTTTAATAAAAATTATGACACATGCAAAGAAAAAGGAAATTATGGCCCATATACAGGAATAAAGACAATAGAAACTGTCACTAAGGAAACCGGATGTTGTACCTACTAGACAAAGACTTTTTAACAAACTTATAAATGCAGTGAAAGAACTAAAGTAAACCATGTTTTTAAAGAAAGTATAAAAACAATGTCTCTTACCAAATAGAGAATATCAAAAAGGAAATAGAAATTATACAACACAGCCAAATAGAAATTCTGGAGTGAAAAGTATAACTGAAATGAAAAATCTACTTAGAGGGGCTCAACAGCAGATTTGAACAGCAGATGGCAAAATCACCAAACTTGCCAGTAGGTCAATCGATGTTATCCAGTCTAAAGAGCAGAAATTTAAAAGAAAGAGGAAAAATAAACAGAGACTCAGTGATTTGTGGTACATCATCAAGTATACCAAAATATGCCTAATATGAGTAATAGATGGAGAGGAGAGAAAGGAGCAGAAATAATGGCCCAAAACTTCCCAAATTTAACCCCAAAATACCATTAACCTGCACACACAAAGCTCAAAGAATGTCCAGTAGCATGTCTAAAGCCAAAAACAAAGAGAAAATCTTAAAAGCAACAAGTGAAAAGCAGCTCATCATGTGTAAGATATTGTCATAAGATTAACAGCTGGTTTGTCATCAGAAACATGGATGGCAGAATGTAGCAGGGTGACATATGCAAAGGGCTGGGAGGAAAAAAAATTGTCAACCAAGATTTCTATATCTGGCAAAACAATGCTTCAAAAATTAAGAAATACCTTACAGAAATTGAAAAGATTATAAGGGAATGCTCTGAATAATTGTATGCCAACAAATTACATAACATATGAAGTGGAGAGATTTCTAGAGAGACACAAACTATCAAAACTTGCTCAAGAAGTAGAAAAAAAATTGCATAGAACCATAATAAGAGATTGAATCAGTAGTCAAAAACCTTCCTACAAAGAAAATGTCAGAACCAAATGACTTTAGTGGTAAATTCTACCAAGTATTTAACGAAAAACTGACAACAATCTTTATAAACTCTTCTAAAAAACAGAAGAGGATTGAACATTATCCAACTTATTCTATGAGGCCAGCATTACCCCCGATACCAAAACCAGACAAAGACATCTCAAGAAAACTACAGACCAATATCTCTTATAAATATAGGTGCATAGATAGTGTTGACGGTTGTACCAGTCTGTAATTATATTTAAAAGTACAGAGTTGTACACTTTTAAAAGGTGAATTATATGGAATACAAGTTATATCTTAAATTTGTTACAAAAAAAAAAAAATGCTGCAATGAACACACTTCCCCGTGCCTCCCAGTACACAAATTCTATAAATGTTTCTATATCTATGGACCTACAGATGGAAATTCTGGGTTGCAATTTTTCAATTTTACTAAAATGTGACAAATTGCTCTACAAAGTAGCTATATCATTTGTACTTCCTCCAGTGGTGTGAGAAAGTTCCAGTTTCTTTTACCTTTGCCAATATCTAGATAATCAATTTAAAAATTTTTACTTATTTGTCGTTATTCTTTTACTTATTTGTTGTGAAATGGTATTTTATTGGTTTGCATTTCCATGACTTTGAAGACGATTAAGCATCTTGTAATATCTATTGACCATTCAGTTTTCCTCTTCTGTGAATTTTCTATTCATATCCTTCACCCAACTTCTAGCAAGCTTGTTGGTTTGCAGAGCTACCTTTCAGTGATGATAACACAGGAACCAGAAGCTTCCCTCCCCAGGAGTGACAGTGAGCATTACCAGCCACTTGAGCATATCACTACTTTCTAGGCAAGTACATCCATTCCAGAATGGAATCTTTGAAATATATGGTTGTCATGACGAATGACAACATCTCAAAGGACTCCTTTCGTTGTTAGACTATTTTACCTTTGGCTAAGAGGTAAGACACTTGAGTTTATCTTCACTACCCTGCCTCCTATCAAGTACAGAGAAGTCACACACGAGTAAGTGATTTTTATTCTATTAATCCTTCAGTCAGTCAAAAGCCTGTCTTCTTTCTAACTTTGACTACTTTTCTTAGCTTTGTTCTGTTAAAAGAAAGAACTATGGGTATATTAGAATTTACTTCACTGTGGGCCCTCCTCTAAAGCTCTCTCCAAATTTGCCAATTGGAAGAGTTCATCTTTGTTCATTAATCTCCTAACTCCATGTCTATCTTCTTTTCCACCATCTGACCACATCTCTCCTGCCTGGAAGGCATCTGGAGCACTTATCTTAACCTATGGCAGTCTACACCATCAAATTTTGGTCTCACCTCAAGCACTCAAGCTCAAAAATTGAACCCCCCTCCAGAAAACATTTTAGTTTTCTCAGTGAAGCTGGATTTCAGGAAGTCAGGAAATAGAAAAATTCATCAGGCGGTGAAAAGCTCATGAGACTAAATAGTTTACACATCAACTTTTTATTAAAATAAACCATGCACACATAAAAACACAGAATAGCAAAACTTGGGAAAATTCTAGATCTGTTCTAAAATTTCTTCACATGTGTATTCAATCCTGTGAGAATTTTAAAGGGGAAACTTTTGCTAAAGTTAAATAAACATTTAGTAAATATGGAACCTTTGAAAATAACAATGAAAACACTCCAGTGGTGAAATAGCTAAATTGTGAGTAAATATGACATCTCTGGAATGAAGCTTTTGTTCAGATATTTGGATCCAGAGGTACTCCCTGGGAAGATGTATGATGCTTTTTGGTGGGGGTGGAGGCACGAGGAAAAGCAAGGTGAGCAGCTTAGACAGAAAAACAGAAACGGAATATGCAAACTGAACACCTTTCTTTCGTTCTGGTTTTTAACCAAGAATCTACTGTTGCAGGTAATTCATGATAGAGGAGGTAAATTCTGAAGCTGCCAGGATCAAATAGCAAGGGTAGAATAAATCTGAAAGCAAATTTACACACACAGTTCTGGGTCAAGAGGAGAATTTCTCTATCTGAAAGTCCAGCAACCATTTGATCTGAGAGTAGCTCATCTCATTCAATACTGAGTAATCATCAAAATGGAATCAATAGAAGATGTAAAAAAAAGAAAGGAAGATTTTACAAGAAAAAAGCAGAAATGTCATATAAAAATAATGACAGTTAAATAATTCCTAATAATTTCTCTAAATATAATTTAAAAATAATTTCTGTAAATCATGTTCAGAGCTCTGCACACACCAAGGAAAGACATGAGAAGGTTCTAATCTCTTCCCTCTGGGCAACATTAAGGCTCTGCGATCAGGAAGCAAAGACTAAGGCAGTGCTGTAAACTGCTGGAAGTATGGAAAGCATTCAATAACAACAACAATACACACACACACACACACGTACAAACACATGGAGCTCCTTGGCAAAGGTTGGGAGACTTACTGGTTCAAAACACTTTTAAAAAAACCTCTATCCAATCATTAGCTAGCTGAACAGAGAATTCAGTGGCCATATACGACAGAAAAGAAAAAATACAGACTTTACAGTATTAGTCCAGGAAAGTCACTACATTCACAAAATAAAACCACCATCAATAACAATAATGAGCATAAGAACAAACTCTGAGGGGAGAGCAATATGATTTCTAGAGCTGCTGAATTAAACTTTTTTAAATATCCAGATTTTAATAAAAATTATGACACATGCAAAGAAAAAGGAAATTATGGCCCATATACAGGAATAAAGACAATAGAAACTGTCACTAAGGAAACCGGATGTTGTACCTACTAGACAAAGACTTTTTAACAAACTTATAAATGCAGTGAAAGAACTAAAGTAAACCACGTTTTTAAAGAAAGTATAAAAACAATGTCTCTTACCAAATAGAGAATATCAAAAAGGAAATAGAAATTATACAACACAGCCAAATAGAAATTCTGGAGTGAAAAGTATAACTGAAATGAAAAATCTACTTAGAGGGGCTCAACAGCAGATTTGAACAGCAGATGGCAAAATCACCAAACTTGCCAGTAGGTCAATCGATGTTATCCAGTCTAAAGAGCAGAAATTTAAAAGAAAGAGGAAAAATAAACAGAGACTCAGTGATTTGTGGTACATCATCAAGTATACCAAAATATGCCTAATATGAGTAATAGATGGAGAGGAGAGAAAGGAGCAGAAATAATGGCCCAAAACTTCCCAAATTTAACCCCAAAATACCATTAACCTGCACACACAAAGCTCAAAGAATGTCCAGTAGCATGTCTAAAGCCAAAAACAAAGAGAAAATCTTAAAAGCAACAAGTGAAAAGCAGCTCATCATGTGTAAGATATTGTCATAAGATTAACAGCTGGTTTGTCATCAGAAACATGGATGGCAGAATGTAGCAGGGTGACATATGCAAAGGGCTGGGAGGAAAAAAAATTGTCAACCAAGATTTCTATATCTGGCAAAACAATGCTTCAAAAATTAAGAAAAACCTTACAGAAATTGAAAAGATTATAAGGGAATGCTCTGAATAATTGTATGCCAACAAATTACATAACATATGAAGTGGAGAGATTTCTAGAGAGACACAAACTATCAAAACTTGCTCAAGAAGTAGAAAAAAAATTGCATAGAACCATAATAAGAGATTGAATCAGTAGTCAAAAACCTTCCTACAAAGAAAATGTCAGAACCAAATGACTTTAGTGGTAAATTCTACCAAGTATTTAACGAAAAACTGACAACAATCTTTATAAACTCTTCTAAAAAACAGAAGAGGATTGAACATTATCCAACTTATTCTATGAGGCCAGCATTACCCCCGATACCAAAACCAGACAAAGACATCTCAAGAAAACTACAGACCAATATCTCTTATAAATATAGGTGCATAGATAGTGTTGACGGTTGTACCAGTCTGTAATTATATTTAAAAGTACAGAGTTGTACACTTTTAAAAGGTGAATTATATGGAATACAAGTTATATCTTAAATTTGTTACCAAAAAAAAAAAAAATGCTGCAATGAACACACTTCCCCGTGCCTCCCAGTACACAAATTCTATAAATGTTTCTATATCTATGGACCTACAGATGGAAATTCTGGGTTGCAATTTTTCAATTTTACTAAAATGTGACAAATTGCTCTACAAAGTAGCTATATCATTTGTACTTCCTCCAGTGGTGTGAGAAAGTTCCAGTTTCTTTTACCTTTGCCAATATCTAGATAATCAATTTAAAAATTTTTACTTATTTGTCGTTATTCTTTTACTTATTTGTTGTGAAATGGTATTTTATTGGTTTGCATTTCCATGACTTTGAAGACGATTAAGCATCTTGTAATATCTATTGACCATTCAGTTTTCCTCTTCTGTGAATTTTCTATTCATATCCTTCACCCAACTTCTAGCAAGCTTGTTGGTTTGCAGAGCTACCTTTCAGTGATGATAACACAGGAACCAGAAGCTTCCCTCCCCAGGAGTGACAGTGAGCATTACCAGCCACTTGAGCATATCACTACTTTCTAGGCAAGTACATCCATTCCAGAATGGAATCTTTGAAATATATGGTTGTCATGACGAATGACAACATCTCAAAGGACTCCTTTCGTTGTTAGACTATTTTACCTTTGGCTAAGAGGTAAGACACTTGAGTTTATCTTCACTACCCTGCCTCCTATCAAGTACAGAGAAGTCACACACGAGTAAGTGATTTTTATTCTATTAATCCTTCAGTCAGTCAAAAGCCTGTCTTCTTTCTAACTTTGACTACTTTTCTTAGCTTTGTTCTGTTAAAAGAAAGAACTATGGGTATATTAGAATTTACTTCACTGTGGGCCCTCCTCTAAAGCTCTCTCCAAATTTGCCAATTGGAAGAGTTCATCTTTGTTCATTAATCTCCTAACTCCATGTCTATCTTCTTTTCCACCATCTGACCACATCTCTCCTGCCTGGAAGGCATCTGGAGCACTTATCTTAACCTATGGCAGTCTACACCATCAAATTTTGGTCTCACCTCAAGCACTCAAGCTCAAAAATTGAACCCCCCTCCAGAAAACATTTTAGTTTTCTCAGTGAAGCTGGATTTCAGGAAGTCAGGAAATAGAAAAATTCATCAGGCGGTGAAAAGCTCATGAGACTAAATAGTTTACACATCAACTTTTTATTAAAATAAACCATGCACACATAAAAACACAGAATAGCAAAACTTGGGAAAATTCTAGATCTGTTCTAAAATTTCTTCACATGTGTATTCAATCCTGTGAGAATTTTAAAGGGGAAACTTTTGCTAAAGTTAAATAAACATTTAGTAAATATGGAACCTTTGAAAATAACAATGAAAACACTCCAGTGGTGAAATAGCTAAATTGTGAGTAAATATGACATCTCTGGAATGAAGCTTTTGTTCAGATATTTGGATCCAGAGGTACTCCCTGGGAAGATGTATGATGCTTTTTGGTGGGGGTGGAGGCACGAGGAAAAGCAAGGTGAGCAGCTTAGACAGAAAAACAGAAATGGAATATGCAAACTGAACACCTTTCTTTCGTTCTGGTTTTTAACCAAGAATCTACTGTTGCAGGTAATTCATGATAGAGGAGGTAAATTCTGAAGCTGCCAGGATCAAATAGCAAGGGTAGAATAAATCTGAAAGCAAATTTACACACACAGTTCTGGGTCAAGAGGAGAATTTCTCTATCTGAAAGTCCAGCAACCATTTGATCTGAGAGTAGCTCATCTCATTCAATACTGAGTAATCATCAAAATGGAATCAATAGAAGATGTAAAAAAAAGAAAGGAAGATTTTACAAGAAAAAAGCAGAAATGTCATATAAAAATAATGACAGTTAAATAATTCCTAATAATTTCTGTAAATATAATTTAAAAATAATTTCTGTAAATCATGTTCAGAGCTCTGCACACACCAAGGAAAGACATGAGAAGGTTCTAATCTCTTCCCTCTGGGCAACATTAAGGCTCTGCGATCAGGAAGCAAAGACTAAGGCAGTGCTGTAAACTGCTGGAAGTATGGAAAGCATTCAATAACAACAACAATACACACACACACACACACGTACAAACACATGGAGCTCCTTGGCAAAGGTTGGGAGACTTACTGGTTCAAAACACTTTTAAAAAAACCTCTATCCAATCATTAGCTAGCTGAACAGAGAATTCAGTGGCCATATACGACAGAAAAGAAAAAATACAGACTTTACAGTATTAGTCCAGGAAAGTCACTACATTCACAAAATAAAACCACCATCAATAACAATAATGAGCATAAGAACAAACTCTGAGGGGAGAGCAATATGATTTCTAGAGCTGCTGAATTAAACTTTTTTAAATATCCAGATTTTAATAAAAATTATGACACATGCAAAGAAAAAGGAAATTATGGCCCATATACAGGAATAAAGACAATAGAAACTGTCACTAAGGAAACCGGATGTTGTACCTACTAGACAAAGACTTTTTAACAAACTTATAAATGCAGTGAAAGAACTAAAGTAAACCACGTTTTTAAAGAAAGTATAAAAACAATGTCTCTTACCAAATAGAGAATATCAAAAAGGAAATAGAAATTATACAACACAGCCAAATAGAAATTCTGGAGTGAAAAGTATAACTGAAATGAAAAATCTACTTAGAGGGGCTCAACAGCAGATTTGAACAGCAGATGGCAAAATCACCAAACTTGCCAGTAGGTCAATCGATGTTATCCAGTCTAAAGAGCAGAAATTTAAAAGAAAGAGGAAAAATAAACAGAGACTCAGTGATTTGTGGTACATCATCAAGTATACCAAAATATGCCTAATATGAGTAATAGATGGAGAGGAGAGAAAGGAGCAGAAATAATGGCCCAAAACTTCCCAAATTTAACCCCAAAATACCATTAACCTGCACACACAAAGCTCAAAGAATGTCCAGTAGCATGTCTAAAGCCAAAAACAAAGAGAAAATCTTAAAAGCAACAAGTGAAAAGCAGCTCATCATGTGTAAGATATTGTCATAAGATTAACAGCTGGTTTGTCATCAGAAACATGGATGGCAGAATGTAGCAGGGTGACATATGCAAAGGGCTGGGAGGAAAAAAAATTGTCAACCAAGATTTCTATATCTGGCAAAACAATGCTTCAAAAATTAAGAAAAACCTTACAGAAATTGAAAAGATTATAAGGGAATGCTCTGAATAATTGTATGCCAACAAATTACATAACATATGAAGTGGAGAGATTTCTAGAGAGACACAAACTATCAAAACTTGCTCAAGAAGTAGAAAAAAAATTGCATAGAACCATAATAAGAGATTGAATCAGTAGTCAAAAACCTTCCTACAAAGAAAATGTCAGAACCAAATGACTTTAGTGGTAAATTCTACCAAGTATTTAACGGAAAACTGACAACAATCTTTATAAACTCTTCTAAAAAACAGAAGAGGATTGAACATTATCCAACTTATTCTATGAGGCCAGCATTACCCCCGATACCAAAACCAGACAAAGACATCTCAAGAAAACTACAGACCAATATCTCTTATAAATATAGGTGCATAGATAGTGTTGACGGTTGTACCAGTCTGTAATTATATTTAAAAGTACAGAGTTGTACACTTTTAAAAGGTGAATTATATGGAATACAAGTTATATCTTAAATTTGTTACCAAAAAAAAAAAAAATGCTGCAATGAACACACTTCCCCGTGCCTCCCAGTACACAAATTCTATAAATGTTTCTATATCTATGGACCTACAGATGGAAATTCTGGGTTGCAATTTTTCAATTTTACTAAAATGTGACAAATTGCTCTACAAAGTAGCTATATCATTTGTACTTCCTCCAGTGGTGTGAGAAAGTTCCAGTTTCTTTTACCTTTGCCAATATCTAGATAATCAATTTAAAAATTTTTACTTATTTGTCGTTATTCTTTTACTTATTTGTTGTGAAATGGTATTTTATTGGTTTGCATTTCCATGACTTTGAAGACGATTAAGCATCTTGTAATATCTATTGACCATTCAGTTTTCCTCTTCTGTGAATTTTCTATTCATATCCTTCACCCAACTTCTAGCAAGCTTGTTGGTTTGCAGAGCTACCTTTCAGTGATGATAACACAGGAACCAGAAGCTTCCCTCCCCAGGAGTGACAGTGAGCATTACCAGCCACTTGAGCATATCACTACTTTCTAGGCAAGTACATCCATTCCAGAATGGAATCTTTGAAATATATGGTTGTCATGACGAATGACAACATCTCAAAGGACTCCTTTCGTTGTTAGACTATTTTACCTTTGGCTAAGAGGTAAGACACTTGAGTTTATCTTCACTACCCTGCCTCCTATCAAGTACAGAGAAGTCACACACGAGTAAGTGATTTTTATTCTATTAATCCTTCAGTCAGTCAAAAGCCTGTCTTCTTTCTAACTTTGACTACTTTTCTTAGCTTTGTTCTGTTAAAAGAAAGAACTATGGGTATATTAGAATTTACTTCACTGTGGGCCCTCCTCTAAAGCTCTCTCCAAATTTGCCAATTGGAAGAGTTCATCTTTGTTCATTAATCTCCTAACTCCATGTCTATCTTCTTTTCCACCATCTGACCACATCTCTCCTGCCTGGAAGGCATCTGGAGCACTTATCTTAACCTATGGCAGTCTACACCATCAAATTTTGGTCTCACCTCAAGCACTCAAGCTCAAAAATTGAACCCCCCTCCAGAAAACATTTTAGTTTTCTCAGTGAAGCTGGATTTCAGGAAGTCAGGAAATAGAAAAATTCATCAGGCGGTGAAAAGCTCATGAGACTAAATAGTTTACACATCAACTTTTTATTAAAATAAACCATGCACACATAAAAACACAGAATAGCAAAACTTGGGAAAATTCTAGATCTGTTCTAAAATTTCTTCACATGTGTATTCAATCCTGTGCGAATTTTAAAGGGGAAACTTTTGCTAAAGTTAAATAAACATTTAGTAAATATGGAACCTTTGAAAATAACAATGAAAACACTCCAGTGGTGAAATAGCTAAATTGTGAGTAAATATGACATCTCTGGAATGAAGCTTTTGTTCAGATATTTGGATCCAGAGGTACTCCCTGGGAAGATGTATGATGCTTTTTGGTGGGGGTGGAGGCACGAGGAAAAGCAAGGTGAGCAGCTTAGACAGAAAAACAGAAACGGAATATGCAAACTGAACACCTTTCTTTCGTTCTGGTTTTTAACCAAGAATCTACTGTTGCAGGTAATTCATGATAGAGGAGGTAAATTCTGAAGCTGCCAGGATCAAATAGCAAGGGTAGAATAAATCTGAAAGCAAATTTACACACACAGTTCTGGGTCAAGAGGAGAATTTCTCTATCTGAAAGTCCAGCAACCATTTGATCTGAGAGTAGCTCATCTCATTCAATACTGAGTAATCATCAAAATGGAATCAATAGAAGATGTAAAAAAAAGAAAGGAAGATTTTACAAGAAAAAAGCAGAAATGTCATATAAAAATAATGACAGTTAAATAATTCCTAATAATTTCTGTAAATATAATTTAAAAATAATTTCTGTAAATCATGTTCAGAGCTCTGCACACACCAAGGAAAGACATGAGAAGGTTCTAATCTCTTCCCTCTGGGCAACATTAAGGCTCTGCGATCAGGAAGCAAAGACTAAGGCAGTGCTGTAAACTGCTGGAAGTATGGAAAGCATTCAATAACAACAACAATACACACACACACACACACGTACAAACACATGGAGCTCCTTGGCAAAGGTTGGGAGACTTACTGGTTCAAAACACTTTTAAAAAAACCTCTATCCAATCATTAGCTAGCTGAACAGAGAATTCAGTGGCCATATACGACAGAAAAGAAAAAATACAGACTTTACAGTATTAGTCCAGGAAAGTCACTACATTCACAAAATAAAACCACCATCAATAACAATAATGAGCATAAGAACAAACTCTGAGGGGAGAGCAATATGATTTCTAGAGCTGCTGAATTAAACTTTTTTAAATATCCAGATTTTAATAAAAATTATGACACATGCAAAGAAAAAGGAAATTATGGCCCATATACAGGAATAAAGACAATAGAAACTGTCACTAAGGAAACCGGATGTTGTACCTACTAGACAAAGACTTTTTAACAAACTTATAAATGCAGTGAAAGAACTAAAGTAAACCATGTTTTTAAAGAAAGTATAAAAACAATGTCTCTTACCAAATAGAGAATATCAAAAAGGAAATAGAAATTATACAACACAGCCAAATAGAAATTCTGGAGTGAAAAGTATAACTGAAATGAAAAATCTACTTAGAGGGGCTCAACAGCAGATTTGAACAGCAGATGGCAAAATCACCAAACTTGCCAGTAGGTCAATCGATGTTATCCAGTCTAAAGAGCAGAAATTTAAAAGAAAGAGGAAAAATAAACAGAGACTCAGTGATTTGTGGTACATCATCAAGTATACCAAAATATGCCTAATATGAGTAATAGATGGAGAGGAGAGAAAGGAGCAGAAATAATGGCCCAAAACTTCCCAAATTTAACCCCAAAATACCATTAACCTGCACACACAAAGCTCAAAGAATGTCCAGTAGCATGTCTAAAGCCAAAAACAAAGAGAAAATCTTAAAAGCAACAAGTGAAAAGCAGCTCATCATGTGTAAGATATTGTCATAAGATTAACAGCTGGTTTGTCATCAGAAACATGGATGGCAGAATGTAGCAGGGTGACATATGCAAAGGGCTGGGAGGAAAAAAAATTGTCAACCAAGATTTCTATATCTGGCAAAACAATGCTTCAAAAATTAAGAAATACCTTACAGAAATTGAAAAGATTATAAGGGAATGCTCTGAATAATTGTATGCCAACAAATTACATAACATATGAAGTGGAGAGATTTCTAGAGAGACACAAACTATCAAAACTTGCTCAAGAAGTAGAAAAAAAATTGCATAGAACCATAATAAGAGATTGAATCAGTAGTCAAAAACCTTCCTACAAAGAAAATGTCAGAACCAAATGACTTTAGTGGTAAATTCTACCAAGTATTTAACGAAAAACTGACAACAATCTTTATAAACTCTTCTAAAAAACAGAAGAGGATTGAACATTATCCAACTTATTCTATGAGGCCAGCATTACCCCCGATACCAAAACCAGACAAAGACATCTCAAGAAAACTACAGACCAATATCTCTTATAAATATAGGTGCATAGATAGTGTTGACGGTTGTACCAGTCTGTAATTATATTTAAAAGTACAGAGTTGTACACTTTTAAAAGGTGAATTATATGGAATACAAGTTATATCTTAAATTTGTTACCAAAAAAAAAAAAATGCTGCAATGAACACACTTCCCCGTGCCTCCCAGTACACAAATTCTATAAATGTTTCTATATCTATGGACCTACAGATGGAAATTCTGGGTTGCAATTTTTCAATTTTACTAAAATGTGACAAATTGCTCTACAAAGTAGCTATATCATTTGTACTTCCTCCAGTGGTGTGAGAAAGTTCCAGTTTCTTTTACCTTTGCCAATATCTAGATAATCAATTTAAAAATTTTTACTTATTTGTCGTTATTCTTTTACTTATTTGTTGTGAAATGGTATTTTATTGGTTTGCATTTCCATGACTTTGAAGACGATTAAGCATCTTGTAATATCTATTGACCATTCAGTTTTCCTCTTCTGTGAATTTTCTATTCATATCCTTCACCCAACTTCTAGCAAGCTTGTTGGTTTGCAGAGCTACCTTTCAGTGATGATAACACAGGAACCAGAAGCTTCCCTCCCCAGGAGTGACAGTGAGCATTACCAGCCACTTGAGCATATCACTACTTTCTAGGCAAGTACATCCATTCCAGAATGGAATCTTTGAAATATATGGTTGTCATGACGAATGACAACATCTCAAAGGACTCCTTTCGTTGTTAGACTATTTTACCTTTGGCTAAGAGGTAAGACACTTGAGTTTATCTTCACTACCCTGCCTCCTATCAAGTACAGAGAAGTCACACACGAGTAAGTGATTTTTATTCTATTAATCCTTCAGTCAGTCAAAAGCCTGTCTTCTTTCTAACTTTGACTACTTTTCTTAGCTTTGTTCTGTTAAAAGAAAGAACTATGGGTATATTAGAATTTACTTCACTGTGGGCCCTCCTCTAAAGCTCTCTCCAAATTTGCCAATTGGAAGAGTTCATCTTTGTTCATTAATCTCCTAACTCCATGTCTATCTTCTTTTCCACCATCTGACCACATCTCTCCTGCCTGGAAGGCATCTGGAGCACTTATCTTAACCTATGGCAGTCTACACCATCAAATTTTGGTCTCACCTCAAGCACTCAAGCTCAAAAATTGAACCCCCCTCCAGAAAACATTTTAGTTTTCTCAGTGAAGCTGGATTTCAGGAAGTCAGGAAATAGAAAAATTCATCAGGCGGTGAAAAGCTCATGAGACTAAATAGTTTACACATCAACTTTTTATTAAAATAAACCATGCACACATAAAAACACAGAATAGCAAAACTTGGGAAAATTCTAGATCTGTTCTAAAATTTCTTCACATGTGTATTCAATCCTGTGCGAATTTTAAAGGGGAAACTTTTGCTAAAGTTAAATAAACATTTAGTAAATATGGAACCTTTGAAAATAACAATGAAAACACTCCAGTGGTGAAATAGCTAAATTGTGAGTAAATATGACATCTCTGGAATGAAGCTTTTGTTCAGATATTTGGATCCAGAGGTACTCCCTGGGAAGATGTATGATGCTTTTTGGTGGGGGTGGAGGCACGAGGAAAAGCAAGGTGAGCAGCTTAGACAGAAAAACAGAAACGGAATATGCAAACTGAACACCTTTCTTTCGTTCTGGTTTTTAACCAAGAATCTACTGTTGCAGGTAATTCATGATAGAGGAGGTAAATTCTGAAGCTGCCAGGATCAAATAGCAAGGGTAGAATAAATCTGAAAGCAAATTTACACACACAGTTCTGGGTCAAGAGGAGAATTTCTCTATCTGAAAGTCCAGCAACCATTTGATCTGAGAGTAGCTCATCTCATTCAATACTGAGTAATCATCAAAATGGAATCAATAGAAGATGTAAAAAAAAGAAAGGAAGATTTTACAAGAAAAAAGCAGAAATGTCATATAAAAATAATGACAGTTAAATAATTCCTAATAATTTCTGTAAATATAATTTAAAAATAATTTCTGTAAATCATGTTCAGAGCTCTGCACACACCAAGGAAAGACATGAGAAGGTTCTAATCTCTTCCCTCTGGGCAACATTAAGGCTCTGCGATCAGGAAGCAAAGACTAAGGCAGTGCTGTAAACTGCTGGAAGTATGGAAAGCATTCAATAACAACAACAATACACACACACACACACACGTACAAACACATGGAGCTCCTTGGCAAAGGTTGGGAGACTTACTGGTTCAAAACACTTTTAAAAAAACCTCTATCCAATCATTAGCTAGCTGAACAGAGAATTCAGTGGCCATATACGACAGAAAAGAAAAAATACAGACTTTACAGTATTAGTCCAGGAAAGTCACTACATTCACAAAATAAAACCACCATCAATAACAATAATGAGCATAAGAACAAACTCTGAGGGGAGAGCAATATGATTTCTAGAGCTGCTGAATTAAACTTTTTTAAATATCCAGATTTTAATAAAAATTATGACACATGCAAAGAAAAAGGAAATTATGGCCCATATACAGGAATAAAGACAATAGAAACTGTCACTAAGGAAACCGGATGTTGTACCTACTAGACAAAGACTTTTTAACAAACTTATAAATGCAGTGAAAGAACTAAAGTAAACCACGTTTTTAAAGAAAGTATAAAAACAATGTCTCTTACCAAATAGAGAATATCAAAAAGGAAATAGAAATTATACAACACAGCCAAATAGAAATTCTGGAGTGAAAAGTATAACTGAAATGAAAAATCTACTTAGAGGGGCTCAACAGCAGATTTGAACAGCAGATGGCAAAATCACCAAACTTGCCAATAGATCAATCGATGTTATCCAGTCTAAAGAGCAGAAATTTAAAAGAAAGAGGAAAAATAAACAGAGACTCAGTGATTTGTGGTACATCATCAAGTATACCAAAATATGCCTAATATGAGTAATAGATGGAGAGGAGAGAAAGGAGCAGAAATAATGGCCCAAAACTTCCCAAATTTAACCCCAAAATACCATTAACCTGCACACACAAAGCTCAAAGAATGTCCAGTAGCATGTCTAAAGCCAAAAACAAAGAGAAAATCTTAAAAGCAACAAGTGAAAAGCAGCTCATCATGTGTAAGATATTGTCATAAGATTAACAGCTGGTTTGTCATCAGAAACATGGATGGCAGAATGTAGCAGGGTGACATATGCAAAGGGCTGGGAGGAAAAAAAATTGTCAACCAAGATTTCTATATCTGGCAAAACAATGCTTCAAAAATTAAGAAAAACCTTACAGAAATTGAAAAGATTATAAGGGAATGCTCTGAATAATTGTATGCCAACAAATTACATAACATATGAAGTGGAGAGATTTCTAGAGAGACACAAACTATCAAAACTTGCTCAAGAAGTAGAAAAAAAATTGCATAGAACCATAATAAGAGATTGAATCAGTAGTCAAAAACCTTCCTACAAAGAAAATGTCAGAACCAAATGACTTTAGTGGTAAATTCTACCAAGTATTTAACGGAAAACTGACAACAATCTTTATAAACTCTTCTAAAAAACAGAAGAGGATTGAACATTATCCAACTTATTCTATGAGGCCAGCATTACCCCCGATACCAAAACCAGACAAAGACATCTCAAGAAAACTACAGACCAATATCTCTTATAAATATAGGTGCATAGATAGTGTTGACGGTTGTACCAGTCTGTAATTATATTTAAAAGTACAGAGTTGTACACTTTTAAAAGGTGAATTATATGGAATACAAGTTATATCTTAAATTTGTTACCAAAAAAAAAAAAATGCTGCAATGAACACACTTCCCCGTGCCTCCCAGTACACAAATTCTATAAATGTTTCTATATCTATGGACCTACAGATGGAAATTCTGGGTTGCAATTTTTCAATTTTACTAAAATGTGACAAATTGCTCTACAAAGTAGCTATATCATTTGTACTTCCTCCAGTGGTGTGAGAAAGTTCCAGTTTCTTTTACCTTTGCCAATATCTAGATAATCAATTTAAAAATTTTTACTTATTTGTCGTTATTCTTTTACTTATTTGTTGTGAAATGGTATTTTATTGGTTTGCATTTCCATGACTTTGAAGACGATTAAGCATCTTGTAATATCTATTGACCATTCAGTTTTCCTCTTCTGTGAATTTTCTATTCATATCCTTCACCCAACTTCTAGCAAGCTTGTTGGTTTGCAGAGCTACCTTTCAGTGATGATAACACAGGAACCAGAAGCTTCCCTCCCCAGGAGTGACAGTGAGCATTACCAGCCACTTGAGCATATCACTACTTTCTAGGCAAGTACATCCATTCCAGAATGGAATCTTTGAAATATATGGTTGTCATGACGAATGACAACATCTCAAAGGACTCCTTTCGTTGTTAGACTATTTTACCTTTGGCTAAGAGGTAAGACACTTGAGTTTATCTTCACTACCCTGCCTCCTATCAAGTACAGAGAAGTCACACACGAGTAAGTGATTTTTATTCTATTAATCCTTCAGTCAGTCAAAAGCCTGTCTTCTTTCTAACTTTGACTACTTTTCTTAGCTTTGTTCTGTTAAAAGAAAGAACTATGGGTATATTAGAATTTACTTCACTGTGGGCCCTCCTCTAAAGCTCTCTCCAAATTTGCCAATTGGAAGAGTTCATCTTTGTTCATTAATCTCCTAACTCCATGTCTATCTTCTTTTCCACCATCTGACCACATCTCTCCTGCCTGGAAGGCATCTGGAGCACTTATCTTAACCTATGGCAGTCTACACCATCAAATTTTGGTCTCACCTCAAGCACTCAAGCTCAAAAATTGAACCCCCCTCCAGAAAACATTTTAGTTTTCTCAGTGAAGCTGGATTTCAGGAAGTCAGGAAATAGAAAAATTCATCAGGCGGTGAAAAGCTCATGAGACTAAATAGTTTACACATCAACTTTTTATTAAAATAAACCATGCACACATAAAAACACAGAATAGCAAAACTTGGGAAAATTCTAGATCTGTTCTAAAATTTCTTCACATGTGTATTCAATCCTGTGCGAATTTTAAAGGGGAAACTTTTGCTAAAGTTAAATAAACATTTAGTAAATATGGAACCTTTGAAAATAACAATGAAAACACTCCAGTGGTGAAATAGCTAAATTGTGAGTAAATATGACATCTCTGGAATGAAGCTTTTGTTCAGATATTTGGATCCAGAGGTACTCCCTGGGAAGATGTATGATGCTTTTTGGTGGGGGTGGAGGCACGAGGAAAAGCAAGGTGAGCAGCTTAGACAGAAAAACAGAAACGGAATATGCAAACTGAACACCTTTCTTTCGTTCTGGTTTTTAACCAAGAATCTACTGTTGCAGGTAATTCATGATAGAGGAGGTAAATTCTGAAGCTGCCAGGATCAAATAGCAAGGGTAGAATAAATCTGAAAGCAAATTTACACACACAGTTCTGGGTCAAGAGGAGAATTTCTCTATCTGAAAGTCCAGCAACCATTTGATCTGAGAGTAGCTCATCTCATTCAATACTGAGTAATCATCAAAATGGAATCAATAGAAGATGTAAAAAAAAGAAAGGAAGATTTTACAAGAAAAAAGCAGAAATGTCATATAAAAATAATGACAGTTAAATAATTCCTAATAATTTCTGTAAATATAATTTAAAAATAATTTCTGTAAATCATGTTCAGAGCTCTGCACACACCAAGGAAAGACATGAGAAGGTTCTAATCTCTTCCCTCTGGGCAACATTAAGGCTCTGCGATCAGGAAGCAAAGACTAAGGCAGTGCTGTAAACTGCTGGAAGTATGGAAAGCATTCAATAACAACAACAATACACACACACACACACACGTACAAACACATGGAGCTCCTTGGCAAAGGTTGGGAGACTTACTGGTTCAAAACACTTTTAAAAAAACCTCTATCCAATCATTAGCTAGCTGAACAGAGAATTCAGTGGCCATATACGACAGAAAAGAAAAAATACAGACTTTACAGTATTAGTCCAGGAAAGTCACTACATTCACAAAATAAAACCACCATCAATAACAATAATGAGCATAAGAACAAACTCTGAGGGGAGAGCAATATGATTTCTAGAGCTGCTGAATTAAACTTTTTTAAATATCCAGATTTTAATAAAAATTATGACACATGCAAAGAAAAAGGAAATTATGGCCCATATACAGGAATAAAGACAATAGAAACTGTCACTAAGGAAACCGGATGTTGTACCTACTAGACAAAGACTTTTTAACAAACTTATAAATGCAGTGAAAGAACTAAAGTAAACCACGTTTTTAAAGAAAGTATAAAAACAATGTCTCTTACCAAATAGAGAATATCAAAAAGGAAATAGAAATTATACAACACAGCCAAATAGAAATTCTGGAGTGAAAAGTATAACTGAAATGAAAAATCTACTTAGAGGGGCTCAACAGCAGATTTGAACAGCAGATGGCAAAATCACCAAACTTGCCAGTAGGTCAATCGATGTTATCCAGTCTAAAGAGCAGAAATTTAAAAGAAAGAGGAAAAATAAACAGAGACTCAGTGATTTGTGGTACATCATCAAGTATACCAAAATATGCCTAATATGAGTAATAGATGGAGAGGAGAGAAAGGAGCAGAAATAATGGCCCAAAACTTCCCAAATTTAACCCCAAAATACCATTAACCTGCACACACAAAGCTCAAAGAATGTCCAGTAGCATGTCTAAAGCCAAAAACAAAGAGAAAATCTTAAAAGCAACAAGTGAAAAGCAGCTCATCATGTGTAAGATATTGTCATAAGATTAACAGCTGGTTTGTCATCAGAAACATGGATGGCAGAATGTAGCAGGGTGACATATGCAAAGGGCTGGGAGGAAAAAAAATTGTCAACCAAGATTTCTATATCTGGCAAAACAATGCTTCAAAAATTAAGAAAAACCTTACAGAAATTGAAAAGATTATAAGGGAATGCTCTGAATAATTGTATGCCAACAAATTACATAACATATGAAGTGGAGAGATTTCTAGAGAGACACAAACTATCAAAACTTGCTCAAGAAGTAGAAAAAAAATTGCATAGAACCATAATAAGAGATTGAATCAGTAGTCAAAAACCTTCCTACAAAGAAAATGTCAGAACCAAATGACTTTAGTGGTAAATTCTACCAAGTATTTAACGAAAAACTGACAACAATCTTTATAAACTCTTCTAAAAAACAGAAGAGGATTGAACATTATCCAACTTATTCTATGAGGCCAGCATTACCCCCGATACCAAAACCAGACAAAGACATCTCAAGAAAACTACAGACCAATATCTCTTATAAATATAGGTGCATAGATAGTGTTGACGGTTGTACCAGTCTGTAATTATATTTAAAAGTACAGAGTTGTACACTTTTAAAAGGTGAATTATATGGAATACAAGTTATATCTTAAATTTGTTACCAAAAAAAAAAAAATGCTGCAATGAACACACTTCCCCGTGCCTCCCAGTACACAAATTCTATAAATGTTTCTATATCTATGGACCTACAGATGGAAATTCTGGGTTGCAATTTTTCAATTTTACTAAAATGTGACAAATTGCTCTACAAAGTAGCTATATCATTTGTACTTCCTCCAGTGGTGTGAGAAAGTTCCAGTTTCTTTTACCTTTGCCAATATCTAGATAATCAATTTAAAAATTTTTACTTATTTGTCGTTATTCTTTTACTTATTTGTTGTGAAATGGTATTTTATTGGTTTGCATTTCCATGACTTTGAAGACGATTAAGCATCTTGTAATATCTATTGACCATTCAGTTTTCCTCTTCTGTGAATTTTCTATTCATATCCTTCACCCAACTTCTAGCAAGCTTGTTGGTTTGCAGAGCTACCTTTCAGTGATGATAACACAGGAACCAGAAGCTTCCCTCCCCAGGAGTGACAGTGAGCATTACCAGCCACTTGAGCATATCACTACTTTCTAGGCAAGTACATCCATTCCAGAATGGAATCTTTGAAATATATGGTTGTCATGACGAATGACAACATCTCAAAGGACTCCTTTCGTTGTTAGACTATTTTACCTTTGGCTAAGAGGTAAGACACTTGAGTTTATCTTCACTACCCTGCCTCCTATCAAGTACAGAGAAGTCACACACGAGTAAGTGATTTTTATTCTATTAATCCTTCAGTCAGTCAAAAGCCTGTCTTCTTTCTAACTTTGACTACTTTTCTTAGCTTTGTTCTGTTAAAAGAAAGAACTATGGGTATATTAGAATTTACTTCACTGTGGGCCCTCCTCTAAAGCTCTCTCCAAATTTGCCAATTGGAAGAGTTCATCTTTGTTCATTAATCTCCTAACTCCATGTCTATCTTCTTTTCCACCATCTGACCACATCTCTCCTGCCTGGAAGGCATCTGGAGCACTTATCTTAACCTATGGCAGTCTACACCATCAAATTTTGGTCTCACCTCAAGCACTCAAGCTCAAAAATTGAACCCCCCTCCAGAAAACATTTTAGTTTTCTCAGTGAAGCTGGATTTCAGGAAGTCAGGAAATAGAAAAATTCATCAGGCGGTGAAAAGCTCATGAGACTAAATAGTTTACACATCAACTTTTTATTAAAATAAACCATGCACACATAAAAACACAGAATAGCAAAACTTGGGAAAATTCTAGATCTGTTCTAAAATTTCTTCACATGTGTATTCAATCCTGTGAGAATTTTAAAGGGGAAACTTTTGCTAAAGTTAAATAAACATTTAGTAAATATGGAACCTTTGAAAATAACAATGAAAACACTCCAGTGGTGAAATAGCTAAATTGTGAGTAAATATGACATCTCTGGAATGAAGCTTTTGTTCAGATATTTGGATCCAGAGGTACTCCCTGGGAAGATGTATGATGCTTTTTGGTGGGGGTGGAGGCACGAGGAAAAGCAAGGTGAGCAGCTTAGACAGAAAAACAGAAACGGAATATGCAAACTGAACACCTTTCTTTCGTTCTGGTTTTTAACCAAGAATCTACTGTTGCAGGTAATTCATGATAGAGGAGGTAAATTCTGAAGCTGCCAGGATCAAATAGCAAGGGTAGAATAAATCTGAAAGCAAATTTACACACACAGTTCTGGGTCAAGAGGAGAATTTCTCTATCTGAAAGTCCAGCAACCATTTGATCTGAGAGTAGCTCATCTCATTCAATACTGAGTAATCATCAAAATGGAATCAATAGAAGATGTAAAAAAAAGAAAGGAAGATTTTACAAGAAAAAAGCAGAAATGTCATATAAAAATAATGACAGTTAAATAATTCCTAATAATTTCTGTAAATATAATTTAAAAATAATTTCTGTAAATCATGTTCAGAGCTCTGCACACACCAAGGAAAGACATGAGAAGGTTCTAATCTCTTCCCTCTGGGCAACATTAAGGCTCTGCGATCAGGAAGCAAAGACTAAGGCAGTGCTGTAAACTGCTGGAAGTATGGAAAGCATTCAATAACAACAACAATACACACACACACACACACGTACAAACACATGGAGCTCCTTGGCAAAGGTTGGGAGACTTACTGGTTCAAAACACTTTTAAAAAAACCTCTATCCAATCATTAGCTAGCTGAACAGAGAATTCAGTGGCCATATACGACAGAAAAGAAAAAATACAGACTTTACAGTATTAGTCCAGGAAAGTCACTACATTCACAAAATAAAACCACCATCAATAACAATAATGAGCATAAGAACAAACTCTGAGGGGAGAGCAATATGATTTCTAGAGCTGCTGAATTAAACTTTTTTAAATATCCAGATTTTAATAAAAATTATGACACATGCAAAGAAAAAGGAAATTATGGCCCATATACAGGAATAAAGACAATAGAAACTGTCACTAAGGAAACCGGATGTTGTACCTACTAGACAAAGACTTTTTAACAAACTTATAAATGCAGTGAAAGAACTAAAGTAAACCATGTTTTTAAAGAAAGTATAAAAACAATGTCTCTTACCAAATAGAGAATATCAAAAAGGAAATAGAAATTATACAACACAGCCAAATAGAAATTCTGGAGTGAAAAGTATAACTGAAATGAAAAATCTACTTAGAGGGGCTCAACAGCAGATTTGAACAGCAGATGGCAAAATCACCAAACTTGCCAGTAGGTCAATCGATGTTATCCAGTCTAAAGAGCAGAAATTTAAAAGAAAGAGGAAAAATAAACAGAGACTCAGTGATTTGTGGTACATCATCAAGTATACCAAAATATGCCTAATATGAGTAATAGATGGAGAGGAGAGAAAGGAGCAGAAATAATGGCCCAAAACTTCCCAAATTTAACCCCAAAATACCATTAACCTGCACACACAAAGCTCAAAGAATGTCCAGTAGCATGTCTAAAGCCAAAAACAAAGAGAAAATCTTAAAAGCAACAAGTGAAAAGCAGCTCATCATGTGTAAGATATTGTCATAAGATTAACAGCTGGTTTGTCATCAGAAACATGGATGGCAGAATGTAGCAGGGTGACATATGCAAAGGGCTGGGAGGAAAAAAAATTGTCAACCAAGATTTCTATATCTGGCAAAACAATGCTTCAAAAATTAAGAAAAACCTTACAGAAATTGAAAAGATTATAAGGGAATGCTCTGAATAATTGTATGCCAACAAATTACATAACATATGAAGTGGAGAGATTTCTAGAGAGACACAAACTATCAAAACTTGCTCAAGAAGTAGAAAAAAAATTGCATAGAACCATAATAAGAGATTGAATCAGTAGTCAAAAACCTTCCTACAAAGAAAATGTCAGAACCAAATGACTTTAGTGGTAAATTCTACCAAGTATTTAACGAAAAACTGACAACAATCTTTATAAACTCTTCTAAAAAACAGAAGAGGATTGAACATTATCCAACTTATTCTATGAGGCCAGCATTACCCCCGATACCAAAACCAGACAAAGACATCTCAAGAAAACTACAGACCAATATCTCTTATAAATATAGGTGCATAGATAGTGTTGACGGTTGTACCAGTCTGTAATTATATTTAAAACTACAGAGTTGTACACTTTTAAAAGGTGAATTATATGGAATACAAGTTATATCTTAAATTTGTTACCAAAAAAAAAAAAATGCTGCAATGAACACACTTCCCCGTGCCTCCCAGTACACAAATTCTATAAATGTTTCTATATCTATGGACCTACAGATGGAAATTCTGGGTTGCAATTTTTCAATTTTACTAAAATGTGACAAATTGCTCTACAAAGTAGCTATATCATTTGTACTTCCTCCAGTGGTGTGAGAAAGTTCCAGTTTCTTTTACCTTTGCCAATATCTAGATAATCAATTTAAAAATTTTTACTTATTTGTCGTTATTCTTTTACTTATTTGTTGTGAAATGGTATTTTATTGGTTTGCATTTCCATGACTTTGAAGACGATTAAGCATCTTGTAATATCTATTGACCATTCAGTTTTCCTCTTCTGTGAATTTTCTATTCATATCCTTCACCCAACTTCTAGCAAGCTTGTTGGTTTGCAGAGCTACCTTTCAGTGATGATAACACAGGAACCAGAAGCTTCCCTCCCCAGGAGTGACAGTGAGCATTACCAGCCACTTGAGCATATCACTACTTTCTAGGCAAGTACATCCATTCCAGAATGGAATCTTTGAAATATATGGTTGTCATGACGAATGACAACATCTCAAAGGACTCCTTTCGTTGTTAGACTATTTTACCTTTGGCTAAGAGGTAAGACACTTGAGTTTATCTTCACTACCCTGCCTCCTATCAAGTACAGAGAAGTCACACACGAGTAAGTGATTTTTATTCTATTAATCCTTCAGTCAGTCAAAAGCCTGTCTTCTTTCTAACTTTGACTACTTTTCTTAGCTTTGTTCTGTTAAAAGAAAGAACTATGGGTATATTAGAATTTACTTCACTGTGGGCCCTCCTCTAAAGCTCTCTCCAAATTTGCCAATTGGAAGAGTTCATCTTTGTTCATTAATCTCCTAACTCCATGTCTATCTTCTTTTCCACCATCTGACCACATCTCTCCTGCCTGGAAGGCATCTGGAGCACTTATCTTAACCTATGGCAGTCTACACCATCAAATTTTGGTCTCACCTCAAGCACTCAAGCTCAAAAATTGAACCCCCCTCCAGAAAACATTTTAGTTTTCTCAGTGAAGCTGGATTTCAGGAAGTCAGGAAATAGAAAAATTCATCAGGCGGTGAAAAGCTCATGAGACTAAATAGTTTACACATCAACTTTTTATTAAAATAAACCATGCACACATAAAAACACAGAATAGCAAAACTTGGGAAAATTCTAGATCTGTTCTAAAATTTCTTCACATGTGTATTCAATCCTGTGAGAATTTTAAAGGGGAAACTTTTGCTAAAGTTAAATAAACATTTAGTAAATATGGAACCTTTGAAAATAACAATGAAAACACTCCAGTGGTGAAATAGCTAAATTGTGAGTAAATATGACATCTCTGGAATGAAGCTTTTGTTCAGATATTTGGATCCAGAGGTACTCCCTGGGAAGATGTATGATGCTTTTTGGTGGGGGTGGAGGCACGAGGAAAAGCAAGGTGAGCAGCTTAGACAGAAAAACAGAAACGGAATATGCAAACTGAACACCTTTCTTTCGTTCTGGTTTTTAACCAAGAATCTACTGTTGCAGGTAATTCATGATAGAGGAGGTAAATTCTGAAGCTGCCAGGATCAAATAGCAAGGGTAGAATAAATCTGAAAGCAAATTTACACACACAGTTCTGGGTCAAGAGGAGAATTTCTCTATCTGAAAGTCCAGCAACCATTTGATCTGAGAGTAGCTCATCTCATTCAATACTGAGTAATCATCAAAATGGAATCAATAGAAGATGTAAAAAAAAGAAAGGAAGATTTTACAAGAAAAAAGCAGAAATGTCATATAAAAATAATGACAGTTAAATAATTCCTAATAATTTCTGTAAATATAATTTAAAAATAATTTCTGTAAATCATGTTCAGAGCTCTGCACACACCAAGGAAAGACATGAGAAGGTTCTAATCTCTTCCCTCTGGGCAACATTAAGGCTCTGCGATCAGGAAGCAAAGACTAAGGCAGTGCTGTAAACTGCTGGAAGTATGGAAAGCATTCAATAACAACAACAATACACACACACACACACACGTACAAACACATGGAGCTCCTTGGCAAAGGTTGGGAGACTTACTGGTTCAAAACACTTTTAAAAAAACCTCTATCCAATCATTAGCTAGCTGAACAGAGAATTCAGTGGCCATATACGACAGAAAAGAAAAAATACAGACTTTACAGTATTAGTCCAGGAAAGTCACTACATTCACAAAATAAAACCACCATCAATAACAATAATGAGCATAAGAACAAACTCTGAGGGGAGAGCAATATGATTTCTAGAGCTGCTGAATTAAACTTTTTTAAATATCCAGATTTTAATAAAAATTATGACACATGCAAAGAAAAAGGAAATTATGGCCCATATACAGGAATAAAGACAATAGAAACTGTCACTAAGGAAACCGGATGTTGTACCTACTAGACAAAGACTTTTTAACAAACTTATAAATGCAGTGAAAGAACTAAAGTAAACCATGTTTTTAAAGAAAGTATAAAAACAATGTCTCTTACCAAATAGAGAATATCAAAAAGGAAATAGAAATTATACAACACAGCCAAATAGAAATTCTGGAGTGAAAAGTATAACTGAAATGAAAAATCTACTTAGAGGGGCTCAACAGCAGATTTGAACAGCAGATGGCAAAATCACCAAACTTGCCAGTAGGTCAATCGATGTTATCCAGTCTAAAGAGCAGAAATTTAAAAGAAAGAGGAAAAATAAACAGAGACTCAGTGATTTGTGGTACATCATCAAGTATACCAAAATATGCCTAATATGAGTAATAGATGGAGAGGAGAGAAAGGAGCAGAAATAATGGCCCAAAACTTCCCAAATTTAACCCCAAAATACCATTAACCTGCACACACAAAGCTCAAAGAATGTCCAGTAGCATGTCTAAAGCCAAAAACAAAGAGAAAATCTTAAAAGCAACAAGTGAAAAGCAGCTCATCATGTGTAAGATATTGTCATAAGATTAACAGCTGGTTTGTCATCAGAAACATGGATGGCAGAATGTAGCAGGGTGACATATGCAAAGGGCTGGGAGGAAAAAAAATTGTCAACCAAGATTTCTATATCTGGCAAAACAATGCTTCAAAAATTAAGAAAAACCTTACAGAAATTGAAAAGATTATAAGGGAATGCTCTGAATAATTGTATGCCAACAAATTACATAACATATGAAGTGGAGAGATTTCTAGAGAGACACAAACTATCAAAACTTGCTCAAGAAGTAGAAAAAAAATTGCATAGAACCATAATAAGAGATTGAATCAGTAGTCAAAAACCTTCCTACAAAGAAAATGTCAGAACCAAATGACTTTAGTGGTAAATTCTACCAAGTATTTAACGAAAAACTGACAACAATCTTTATAAACTCTTCTAAAAAACAGAAGAGGATTGAACATTATCCAACTTATTCTATGAGGCCAGCATTACCCCCGATACCAAAACCAGACAAAGACATCTCAAGAAAACTACAGACCAATATCTCTTATAAATATAGGTGCATAGATAGTGTTGACGGTTGTACCAGTCTGTAATTATATTTAAAAGTACAGAGTTGTACACTTTTAAAAGGTGAATTATATGGAATACAAGTTATATCTTAAATTTGTTACCAAAAAAAAAAAAAATGCTGCAATGAACACACTTCCCCGTGCCTCCCAGTACACAAATTCTATAAATGTTTCTATATCTATGGACCTACAGATGGAAATTCTGGGTTGCAATTTTTCAATTTTACTAAAATGTGACAAATTGCTCTACAAAGTAGCTATATCATTTGTACTTCCTCCAGTGGTGTGAGAAAGTTCCAGTTTCTTTTACCTTTGCCAATATCTAGATAATCAATTTAAAAATTTTTACTTATTTGTCGTTATTCTTTTACTTATTTGTTGTGAAATGGTATTTTATTGGTTTGCATTTCCATGACTTTGAAGACGATTAAGCATCTTGTAATATCTATTGACCATTCAGTTTTCCTCTTCTGTGAATTTTCTATTCATATCCTTCACCCAACTTCTAGCAAGCTTGTTGGTTTGCAGAGCTACCTTTCAGTGATGATAACACAGGAACCAGAAGCTTCCCTCCCCAGGAGTGACAGTGAGCATTACCAGCCACTTGAGCATATCACTACTTTCTAGGCAAGTACATCCATTCCAGAATGGAATCTTTGAAATATATGGTTGTCATGACGAATGACAACATCTCAAAGGACTCCTTTCGTTGTTAGACTATTTTACCTTTGGCTAAGAGGTAAGACACTTGAGTTTATCTTCACTACCCTGCCTCCTATCAAGTACAGAGAAGTCACACACGAGTAAGTGATTTTTATTCTATTAATCCTTCAGTCAGTCAAAAGCCTGTCTTCTTTCTAACTTTGACTACTTTTCTTAGCTTTGTTCTGTTAAAAGAAAGAACTATGGGTATATTAGAATTTACTTCACTGTGGGCCCTCCTCTAAAGCTCTCTCCAAATTTGCCAATTGGAAGAGTTCATCTTTGTTCATTAATCTCCTAACTCCATGTCTATCTTCTTTTCCACCATCTGACCACATCTCTCCTGCCTGGAAGGCATCTGGAGCACTTATCTTAACCTATGGCAGTCTACACCATCAAATTTTGGTCTCACCTCAAGCACTCAAGCTCAAAAATTGAACCCCCCTCCAGAAAACATTTTAGTTTTCTCAGTGAAGCTGGATTTCAGGAAGTCAGGAAATAGAAAAATTCATCAGGCGGTGAAAAGCTCATGAGACTAAATAGTTTACACATCAACTTTTTATTAAAATAAACCATGCACACATAAAAACACAGAATAGCAAAACTTGGGAAAATTCTAGATCTGTTCTAAAATTTCTTCACATGTGTATTCAATCCTGTGAGAATTTTAAAGGGGAAACTTTTGCTAAAGTTAAATAAACATTTAGTAAATATGGAACCTTTGAAAATAACAATGAAAACACTCCAGTGGTGAAATAGCTAAATTGTGAGTAAATATGACATCTCTGGAATGAAGCTTTTGTTCAGATATTTGGATCCAGAGGTACTCCCTGGGAAGATGTATGATGCTTTTTGGTGGGGGTGGAGGCACGAGGAAAAGCAAGGTGAGCAGCTTAGACAGAAAAACAGAAATGGAATATGCAAACTGAACACCTTTCTTTCGTTCTGGTTTTTAACCAAGAATCTACTGTTGCAGGTAATTCATGATAGAGGAGGTAAATTCTGAAGCTGCCAGGATCAAATAGCAAGGGTAGAATAAATCTGAAAGCAAATTTACACACACAGTTCTGGGTCAAGAGGAGAATTTCTCTATCTGAAAGTCCAGCAACCATTTGATCTGAGAGTAGCTCATCTCATTCAATACTGAGTAATCATCAAAATGGAATCAATAGAAGATGTAAAAAAAAGAAAGGAAGATTTTACAAGAAAAAAGCAGAAATGTCATATAAAAATAATGACAGTTAAATAATTCCTAATAATTTCTGTAAATATAATTTAAAAATAATTTCTGTAAATCATGTTCAGAGCTCTGCACACACCAAGGAAAGACATGAGAAGGTTCTAATCTCTTCCCTCTGGGCAACATTAAGGCTCTGCGATCAGGAAGCAAAGACTAAGGCAGTGCTGTAAACTGCTGGAAGTATGGAAAGCATTCAATAACAACAACAATACACACACACACACACACGTACAAACACATGGAGCTCCTTGGCAAAGGTTGGGAGACTTACTGGTTCAAAACACTTTTAAAAAAACCTCTATCCAATCATTAGCTAGCTGAACAGAGAATTCAGTGGCCATATACGACAGAAAAGAAAAAATACAGACTTTACAGTATTAGTCCAGGAAAGTCACTACATTCACAAAATAAAACCACCATCAATAACAATAATGAGCATAAGAACAAACTCTGAGGGGAGAGCAATATGATTTCTAGAGCTGCTGAATTAAACTTTTTTAAATATCCAGATTTTAATAAAAATTATGACACATGCAAAGAAAAAGGAAATTATGGCCCATATACAGGAATAAAGACAATAGAAACTGTCACTAAGGAAACCGGATGTTGTACCTACTAGACAAAGACTTTTTAACAAACTTATAAATGCAGTGAAAGAACTAAAGTAAACCATGTTTTTAAAGAAAGTATAAAAACAATGTCTCTTACCAAATAGAGAATATCAAAAAGGAAATAGAAATTATACAACACAGCCAAATAGAAATTCTGGAGTGAAAAGTATAACTGAAATGAAAAATCTACTTAGAGGGGCTCAACAGCAGATTTGAACAGCAGATGGCAAAATCACCAAACTTGCCAGTAGGTCAATCGATGTTATCCAGTCTAAAGAGCAGAAATTTAAAAGAAAGAGGAAAAATAAACAGAGACTCAGTGATTTGTGGTACATCATCAAGTATACCAAAATATGCCTAATATGAGTAATAGATGGAGAGGAGAGAAAGGAGCAGAAATAATGGCCCAAAACTTCCCAAATTTAACCCCAAAATACCATTAACCTGCACACACAAAGCTCAAAGAATGTCCAGTAGCATGTCTAAAGCCAAAAACAAAGAGAAAATCTTAAAAGCAACAAGTGAAAAGCAGCTCATCATGTGTAAGATATTGTCATAAGATTAACAGCTGGTTTGTCATCAGAAACATGGATGGCAGAATGTAGCAGGGTGACATATGCAAAGGGCTGGGAGGAAAAAAAATTGTCAACCAAGATTTCTATATCTGGCAAAACAATGCTTCAAAAATTAAGAAAAACCTTACAGAAATTGAAAAGATTATAAGGGAATGCTCTGAATAATTGTATGCCAACAAATTACATAACATATGAAGTGGAGAGATTTCTAGAGAGACACAAACTATCAAAACTTGCTCAAGAAGTAGAAAAAAAATTGCATAGAACCATAATAAGAGATTGAATCAGTAGTCAAAAACCTTCCTACAAAGAAAATGTCAGAACCAAATGACTTTAGTGGTAAATTCTACCAAGTATTTAACGAAAAACTGACAACAATCTTTATAAACTCTTCTAAAAAACAGAAGAGGATTGAACATTATCCAACTTATTCTATGAGGCCAGCATTACCCCCGATACCAAAACCAGACAAAGACATCTCAAGAAAACTACAGACCAATATCTCTTATAAATATAGGTGCATAGATAGTGTTGACGGTTGTACCAGTCTGTAATTATATTTAAAAGTACAGAGTTGTACACTTTTAAAAGGTGAATTATATGGAATACAAGTTATATCTTAAATTTGTTACCAAAAAAAAAAAAAATGCTGCAATGAACACACTTCCCCGTGCCTCCCAGTACACAAATTCTATAAATGTTTCTATATCTATGGACCTACAGATGGAAATTCTGGGTTGCAATTTTTCAATTTTACTAAAATGTGACAAATTGCTCTACAAAGTAGCTATATCATTTGTACTTCCTCCAGTGGTGTGAGAAAGTTCCAGTTTCTTTTACCTTTGCCAATATCTAGATAATCAATTTAAAAATTTTTACTTATTTGTCGTTATTCTTTTACTTATTTGTTGTGAAATGGTATTTTATTGGTTTGCATTTCCATGACTTTGAAGACGATTAAGCATCTTGTAATATCTATTGACCATTCAGTTTTCCTCTTCTGTGAATTTTCTATTCATATCCTTCACCCAACTTCTAGCAAGCTTGTTGGTTTGCAGAGCTACCTTTCAGTGATGATAACACAGGAACCAGAAGCTTCCCTCCCCAGGAGTGACAGTGAGCATTACCAGCCACTTGAGCATATCACTACTTTCTAGGCAAGTACATCCATTCCAGAATGGAATCTTTGAAATATATGGTTGTCATGACGAATGACAACATCTCAAAGGACTCCTTTCGTTGTTAGACTATTTTACCTTTGGCTAAGAGGTAAGACACTTGAGTTTATCTTCACTACCCTGCCTCCTATCAAGTACAGAGAAGTCACACACGAGTAAGTGATTTTTATTCTATTAATCCTTCAGTCAGTCAAAAGCCTGTCTTCTTTCTAACTTTGACTACTTTTCTTAGCTTTGTTCTGTTAAAAGAAAGAACTATGGGTATATTAGAATTTACTTCACTGTGGGCCCTCCTCTAAAGCTCTCTCCAAATTTGCCAATTGGAAGAGTTCATCTTTGTTCATTAATCTCCTAACTCCATGTCTATCTTCTTTTCCACCATCTGACCACATCTCTCCTGCCTGGAAGGCATCTGGAGCACTTATCTTAACCTATGGCAGTCTACACCATCAAATTTTGGTCTCACCTCAAGCACTCAAGCTCAAAAATTGAACCCCCCTCCAGAAAACATTTTAGTTTTCTCAGTGAAGCTGGATTTCAGGAAGTCAGGAAATAGAAAAATTCATCAGGCGGTGAAAAGCTCATGAGACTAAATAGTTTACACATCAACTTTTTATTAAAATAAACCATGCACACATAAAAACACAGAATAGCAAAACTTGGGAAAATCCTAGATCTGTTCTAAAATTTCTTCACATGTGTATTCAATCCTGTGAGAATTTTAAAGGGGAAACTTTTGCTAAAGTTAAATAAACATTTAGTAAATATGGAATCTTTGAAAATAACAATGAAAACACTCCAGTGGTGAAATAGCTAAATTGTGAGTAAATATGACATCTCTGGAATGAAGCTTTTGTTCAGATATTTGGATCCAGAGGTACTCCCTGGGAAGATGTATGATGCTTTTTGGTGGGGGTGGAGGCACGAGGAAAAGCAAGGTGAGCAGCTTAGACAGAAAAACAGAAACGGAATATGCAAACTGAACACCTTTCTTTCGTTCTGGTTTTTAACCAAGAATCTACTGTTGCAGGTAATTCATGATAGAGGAGGTAAATTCTGAAGCTGCCAGGATCAAATAGCAAGGGTAGAATAAATCTGAAAGCAAATTTACACACACAGTTCTGGGTCAAGAGGAGAATTTCTCTATCTGAAAGTCCAGCAACCATTTGATCTGAGAGTAGCTCATCTCATTCAATACTGAGTAATCATCAAAATGGAATCAATAGAAGATGTAAAAAAAAGAAAGGAAGATTTTACAAGAAAAAAGCAGAAATGTCATATAAAAATAATGACAGTTAAATAATTCCTAATAATTTCTGTAAATATAATTTAAAAATAATTTCTGTAAATCATGTTCAGAGCTCTGCACACACCAAGGAAAGACATGAGAAGGTTCTAATCTCTTCCCTCTGGGCAACATTAAGGCTCTGCGATCAGGAAGCAAAGACTAAGGCAGTGCTGTAAACTGCTGGAAGTATGGAAAGCATTCAATAACAACAACAATACACACACACACACACACGTACAAACACATGGAGCTCCTTGGCAAAGGTTGGGAGACTTACTGGTTCAAAACACTTTTAAAAAAACCTCTATCCAATCATTAGCTAGCTGAACAGAGAATTCAGTGGCCATATACGACAGAAAAGAAAAAATACAGACTTTACAGTATTAGTCCAGGAAAGTCACTACATTCACAAAATAAAACCACCATCAATAACAATAATGAGCATAAGAACAAACTCTGAGGGGAGAGCAATATGATTTCTAGAGCTGCTGAATTAAACTTTTTTAAATATCCAGATTTTAATAAAAATTATGACACATGCAAAGAAAAAGGAAATTATGGCCCATATACAGGAATAAAGACAATAGAAACTGTCACTAAGGAAACCGGATGTTGTACCTACTAGACAAAGACTTTTTAACAAACTTATAAATGCAGTGAAAGAACTAAAGTAAACCATGTTTTTAAAGAAAGTATAAAAACAATGTCTCTTACCAAATAGAGAATATCAAAAAGGAAATAGAAATTATACAACACAGCCAAATAGAAATTCTGGAGTGAAAAGTATAACTGAAATGAAAAATCTACTTAGAGGGGCTCAACAGCAGATTTGAACAGCAGATGGCAAAATCACCAAACTTGCCAGTAGGTCAATCGATGTTATCCAGTCTAAAGAGCAGAAATTTAAAAGAAAGAGGAAAAATAAACAGAGACTCAGTGATTTGTGGTACATCATCAAGTATACCAAAATATGCCTAATATGAGTAATAGATGGAGAGGAGAGAAAGGAGCAGAAATAATGGCCCAAAACTTCCCAAATTTAACCCCAAAATACCATTAACCTGCACACACAAAGCTCAAAGAATGTCCAGTAGCATGTCTAAAGCCAAAAACAAAGAGAAAATCTTAAAAGCAACAAGTGAAAAGCAGCTCATCATGTGTAAGATATTGTCATAAGATTAACAGCTGGTTTGTCATCAGAAACATGGATGGCAGAATGTAGCAGGGTGACATATGCAAAGGGCTGGGAGGAAAAAAAATTGTCAACCAAGATTTCTATATCTGGCAAAACAATGCTTCAAAAATTAAGAAAAACCTTACAGAAATTGAAAAGATTATAAGGGAATGCTCTGAATAATTGTATGCCAACAAATTACATAACATATGAAGTGGAGAGATTTCTAGAGAGACACAAACTATCAAAACTTGCTCAAGAAGTAGAAAAAAAATTGCATAGAACCATAATAAGAGATTGAATCAGTAGTCAAAAACCTTCCTACAAAGAAAATGTCAGAACCAAATGACTTTAGTGGTAAATTCTACCAAGTATTTAACGAAAAACTGACAACAATCTTTATAAACTCTTCTAAAAAACAGAAGAGGATTGAACATTATCCAACTTATTCTATGAGGCCAGCATTACCCCCGATACCAAAACCAGACAAAGACATCTCAAGAAAACTACAGACCAATATCTCTTATAAATATAGGTGCATAGATAGTGTTGACGGTTGTACCAGTCTGTAATTATATTTAAAACTACAGAGTTGTACACTTTTAAAAGGTGAATTATATGGAATACAAGTTATATCTTAAATTTGTTACCAAAAAAAAAAAAAATGCTGCAATGAACACACTTCTCCGTGCCTCCCAGTACACAAATTCTATAAATGTTTCTATATCTATGGACCTACAGATGGAAATTCTGGGTTGCAATTTTTCAATTTTACTAAAATGTGACAAATTGCTCTACAAAGTAGCTATATCATTTGTACTTCCTCCAGTGGTGTGAGAAAGTTCCAGTTTCTTTTACCTTTGCCAATATCTAGATAATCAATTTAAAAATTTTTACTTATTTGTCGTTATTCTTTTACTTATTTGTTGTGAAATGGTATTTTATTGGTTTGCATTTCCATGACTTTGAAGACGATTAAGCATCTTGTAATATCTATTGACCATTCAGTTTTCCTCTTCTGTGAATTTTCTATTCATATCCTTCACCCAACTTCTAGCAAGCTTGTTGGTTTGCAGAGCTACCTTTCAGTGATGATAACACAGGAACCAGAAGCTTCCCTCCCCAGGAGTGACAGTGAGCATTACCAGCCACTTGAGCATATCACTACTTTCTAGGCAAGTACATCCATTCCAGAATGGAATCTTTGAAATATATGGTTGTCATGACGAATGACAACATCTCAAAGGACTCCTTTCGTTGTTAGACTATTTTACCTTTGGCTAAGAGGTAAGACACTTGAGTTTATCTTCACTACCCTGCCTCCTATCAAGTACAGAGAAGTCACACACGAGTAAGTGATTTTTATTCTATTAATCCTTCAGTCAGTCAAAAGCCTGTCTTCTTTCTAACTTTGACTACTTTTCTTAGCTTTGTTCTGTTAAAAGAAAGAACTATGGGTATATTAGAATTTACTTCACTGTGGGCCCTCCTCTAAAGCTCTCTCCAAATTTGCCAATTGGAAGAGTTCATCTTTGTTCATTAATCTCCTAACTCCATGTCTATCTTCTTTTCCACCATCTGACCACATCTCTCCTGCCTGGAAGGCATCTGGAGCACTTATCTTAACCTATGGCAGTCTACACCATCAAATTTTGGTCTCACCTCAAGCACTCAAGCTCAAAAATTGAACCCCCCTCCAGAAAACATTTTAGTTTTCTCAGTGAAGCTGGATTTCAGGAAGTCAGGAAATAGAAAAATTCATCAGGCGGTGAAAAGCTCATGAGACTAAATAGTTTACACATCAACTTTTTATTAAAATAAACCATGCACACATAAAAACACAGAATAGCAAAACTTGGGAAAATCCTAGATCTGTTCTAAAATTTCTTCACATGTGTATTCAATCCTGTGAGAATTTTAAAGGGGAAACTTTTGCTAAAGTTAAATAAACATTTAGTAAATATGGAACCTTTGAAAATAACAATGAAAACACTCCAGTGGTGAAATAGCTAAATTGTGAGTAAATATGACATCTCTGGAATGAAGCTTTTGTTCAGATATTTGGATCCAGAGGTACTCCCTGGGAAGATGTATGATGCTTTTTGGTGGGGGTGGAGGCACGAGGAAAAGCAAGGTGAGCAGCTTAGACAGAAAAACAGAAACGGAATATGCAAACTGAACACCTTTCTTTCGTTCTGGTTTTTAACCAAGAATCTACTGTTGCAGGTAATTCATGATAGAGGAGGTAAATTCTGAAGCTGCCAGGATCAAATAGCAAGGGTAGAATAAATCTGAAAGCAAATTTACACACACAGTTCTGGGTCAAGAGGAGAATTTCTCTATCTGAAAGTCCAGCAACCATTTGATCTGAGAGTAGCTCATCTCATTCAATACTGAGTAATCATCAAAATGGAATCAATAGAAGATGTAAAAAAAAGAAAGGAAGATTTTACAAGAAAAAAGCAGAAATGTCATATAAAAATAATGACAGTTAAATAATTCCTAATAATTTCTGTAAATATAATTTAAAAATAATTTCTGTAAATCATGTTCAGAGCTCTGCACACACCAAGGAAAGACATGAGAAGGTTCTAATCTCTTCCCTCTGGGCAACATTAAGGCTCTGCGATCAGGAAGCAAAGACTAAGGCAGTGCTGTAAACTGCTGGAAGTATGGAAAGCATTCAATAACAACAACAATACACACACACACACACACGTACAAACACATGGAGCTCCTTGGCAAAGGTTGGGAGACTTACTGGTTCAAAACACTTTTAAAAAAACCTCTATCCAATCATTAGCTAGCTGAACAGAGAATTCAGTGGCCATATACGACAGAAAAGAAAAAATACAGACTTTACAGTATTAGTCCAGGAAAGTCACTACATTCACAAAATAAAACCACCATCAATAACAATAATGAGCATAAGAACAAACTCTGAGGGGAGAGCAATATGATTTCTAGAGCTGCTGAATTAAACTTTTTTAAATATCCAGATTTTAATAAAAATTATGACACATGCAAAGAAAAAGGAAATTATGGCCCATATACAGGAATAAAGACAATAGAAACTGTCACTAAGGAAACCGGATGTTGTACCTACTAGACAAAGACTTTTTAACAAACTTATAAATGCAGTGAAAGAACTAAAGTAAACCATGTTTTTAAAGAAAGTATAAAAACAATGTCTCTTACCAAATAGAGAATATCAAAAAGGAAATAGAAATTATACAACACAGCCAAATAGAAATTCTGGAGTGAAAAGTATAACTGAAATGAAAAATCTACTTAGAGGGGCTCAACAGCAGATTTGAACAGCAGATGGCAAAATCACCAAACTTGCCAGTAGGTCAATCGATGTTATCCAGTCTAAAGAGCAGAAATTTAAAAGAAAGAGGAAAAATAAACAGAGACTCAGTGATTTGTGGTACATCATCAAGTATACCAAAATATGCCTAATATGAGTAATAGATGGAGAGGAGAGAAAGGAGCAGAAATAATGGCCCAAAACTTCCCAAATTTAACCCCAAAATACCATTAACCTGCACACACAAAGCTCAAAGAATGTCCAGTAGCATGTCTAAAGCCAAAAACAAAGAGAAAATCTTAAAAGCAACAAGTGAAAAGCAGCTCATCATGTGTAAGATATTGTCATAAGATTAACAGCTGGTTTGTCATCAGAAACATGGATGGCAGAATGTAGCAGGGTGACATATGCAAAGGGCTGGGAGGAAAAAAAATTGTCAACCAAGATTTCTATATCTGGCAAAACAATGCTTCAAAAATTAAGAAAAACCTTACAGAAATTGAAAAGATTATAAGGGAATGCTCTGAATAATTGTATGCCAACAAATTACATAACATATGAAGTGGAGAGATTTCTAGAGAGACACAAACTATCAAAACTTGCTCAAGAAGTAGAAAAAAAATTGCATAGAACCATAATAAGAGATTGAATCAGTAGTCAAAAACCTTCCTACAAAGAAAATGTCAGAACCAAATGACTTTAGTGGTAAATTCTACCAAGTATTTAACGAAAAACTGACAACAATCTTTATAAACTCTTCTAAAAAACAGAAGAGGATTGAACATTATCCAACTTATTCTATGAGGCCAGCATTACCCCCGATACCAAAACCAGACAAAGACATCTCAAGAAAACTACAGACCAATATCTCTTATAAATATAGGTGCATAGATAGTGTTGACGGTTGTACCAGTCTGTAATTATATTTAAAAGTACAGAGTTGTACACTTTTAAAAGGTGAATTATATGGAATACAAGTTATATCTTAAATTTGTTACCAAAAAAAAAAAAATGCTGCAATGAACACACTTCCCCGTGCCTCCCAGTACACAAATTCTATAAATGTTTCTATATCTATGGACCTACAGATGGAAATTCTGGGTTGCAATTTTTCAATTTTACTAAAATGTGACAAATTGCTCTACAAAGTAGCTATATCATTTGTACTTCCTCCAGTGGTGTGAGAAAGTTCCAGTTTCTTTTACCTTTGCCAATATCTAGATAATCAATTTAAAAATTTTTACTTATTTGTCGTTATTCTTTTACTTATTTGTTGTGAAATGGTATTTTATTGGTTTGCATTTCCATGACTTTGAAGACGATTAAGCATCTTGTAATATCTATTGACCATTCAGTTTTCCTCTTCTGTGAATTTTCTATTCATATCCTTCACCCAACTTCTAGCAAGCTTGTTGGTTTGCAGAGCTACCTTTCAGTGATGATAACACAGGAACCAGAAGCTTCCCTCCCCAGGAGTGACAGTGAGCATTACCAGCCACTTGAGCATATCACTACTTTCTAGGCAAGTACATCCATTCCAGAATGGAATCTTTGAAATATATGGTTGTCATGACGAATGACAACATCTCAAAGGACTCCTTTCGTTGTTAGACTATTTTACCTTTGGCTAAGAGGTAAGACACTTGAGTTTATCTTCACTACCCTGCCTCCTATCAAGTACAGAGAAGTCACACACGAGTAAGTGATTTTTATTCTATTAATCCTTCAGTCAGTCAAAAGCCTGTCTTCTTTCTAACTTTGACTACTTTTCTTAGCTTTGTTCTGTTAAAAGAAAGAACTATGGGTATATTAGAATTTACTTCACTGTGGGCCCTCCTCTAAAGCTCTCTCCAAATTTGCCAATTGGAAGAGTTCATCTTTGTTCATTAATCTCCTAACTCCATGTCTATCTTCTTTTCCACCATCTGACCACATCTCTCCTGCCTGGAAGGCATCTGGAGCACTTATCTTAACCTATGGCAGTCTACACCATCAAATTTTGGTCTCACCTCAAGCACTCAAGCTCAAAAATTGAACCCCCCTCCAGAAAACATTTTAGTTTTCTCAGTGAAGCTGGATTTCAGGAAGTCAGGAAATAGAAAAATTCATCAGGCGGTGAAAAGCTCATGAGACTAAATAGTTTACACATCAACTTTTTATTAAAATAAACCATGCACACATAAAAACACAGAATAGCAAAACTTGGGAAAATTCTAGATCTGTTCTAAAATTTCTTCACATGTGTATTCAATCCTGTGAGAATTTTAAAGGGGAAACTTTTGCTAAAGTTAAATAAACATTTAGTAAATATGGAACCTTTGAAAATAACAATGAAAACACTCCAGTGGTGAAATAGCTAAATTGTGAGTAAATATGACATCTCTGGAATGAAGCTTTTGTTCAGATATTTGGATCCAGAGGTACTCCCTGGGAAGATGTATGATGCTTTTTGGTGGGGGTGGAGGCACGAGGAAAAGCAAGGTGAGCAGCTTAGACAGAAAAACAGAAACGGAATATGCAAACTGAACACCTTTCTTTCGTTCTGGTTTTTAACCAAGAATCTACTGTTGCAGGTAATTCATGATAGAGGAGGTAAATTCTGAAGCTGCCAGGATCAAATAGCAAGGGTAGAATAAATCTGAAAGCAAATTTACACACACAGTTCTGGGTCAAGAGGAGAATTTCTCTATCTGAAAGTCCAGCAACCATTTGATCTGAGAGTAGCTCATCTCATTCAATACTGAGTAATCATCAAAATGGAATCAATAGAAGATGTAAAAAAAAGAAAGGAAGATTTTACAAGAAAAAAGCAGAAATGTCATATAAAAATAATGACAGTTAAATAATTCCTAATAATTTCTGTAAATATAATTTAAAAATAATTTCTGTAAATCATGTTCAGAGCTCTGCACACACCAAGGAAAGACATGAGAAGGTTCTAATCTCTTCCCTCTGGGCAACATTAAGGCTCTGCGATCAGGAAGCAAAGACTAAGGCAGTGCTGTAAACTGCTGGAAGTATGGAAAGCATTCAATAACAACAACAATACACACACACACACACACGTACAAACACATGGAGCTCCTTGGCAAAGGTTGGGAGACTTACTGGTTCAAAACACTTTTAAAAAAACCTCTATCCAATCATTAGCTAGCTGAACAGAGAATTCAGTGGCCATATACGACAGAAAAGAAAAAATACAGACTTTACAGTATTAGTCCAGGAAAGTCACTACATTCACAAAATAAAACCACCATCAATAACAATAATGAGCATAAGAACAAACTCTGAGGGGAGAGCAATATGATTTCTAGAGCTGCTGAATTAAACTTTTTTAAATATCCAGATTTTAATAAAAATTATGACACATGCAAAGAAAAAGGAAATTATGGCCCATATACAGGAATAAAGACAATAGAAACTGTCACTAAGGAAACCGGATGTTGTACCTACTAGACAAAGACTTTTTAACAAACTTATAAATGCAGTGAAAGAACTAAAGTAAACCATGTTTTTAAAGAAAGTATAAAAACAATGTCTCTTACCAAATAGAGAATATCAAAAAGGAAATAGAAATTATACAACACAGCCAAATAGAAATTCTGGAGTGAAAAGTATAACTGAAATGAAAAATCTACTTAGAGGGGCTCAACAGCAGATTTGAACAGCAGATGGCAAAATCACCAAACTTGCCAGTAGGTCAATCGATGTTATCCAGTCTAAAGAGCAGAAATTTAAAAGAAAGAGGAAAAATAAACAGAGACTCAGTGATTTGTGGTACATCATCAAGTATACCAAAATATGCCTAATATGAGTAATAGATGGAGAGGAGAGAAAGGAGCAGAAATAATGGCCCAAAACTTCCCAAATTTAACCCCAAAATACCATTAACCTGCACACACAAAGCTCAAAGAATGTCCAGTAGCATGTCTAAAGCCAAAAACAAAGAGAAAATCTTAAAAGCAACAAGTGAAAAGCAGCTCATCATGTGTAAGATATTGTCATAAGATTAACAGCTGGTTTGTCATCAGAAACATGGATGGCAGAATGTAGCAGGGTGACATATGCAAAGGGCTGGGAGGAAAAAAAATTGTCAACCAAGATTTCTATATCTGGCAAAACAATGCTTCAAAAATTAAGAAAAACCTTACAGAAATTGAAAAGATTATAAGGGAATGCTCTGAATAATTGTATGCCAACAAATTACATAACATATGAAGTGGAGAGATTTCTAGAGAGACACAAACTATCAAAACTTGCTCAAGAAGTAGAAAAAAAATTGCATAGAACCATAATAAGAGATTGAATCAGTAGTCAAAAACCTTCCTACAAAGAAAATGTCAGAACCAAATGACTTTAGTGGTAAATTCTACCAAGTATTTAACGAAAAACTGACAACAATCTTTATAAACTCTTCTAAAAAACAGAAGAGGATTGAACATTATCCAACTTATTCTATGAGGCCAGCATTACCCCCGATACCAAAACCAGACAAAGACATCTCAAGAAAACTACAGACCAATATCTCTTATAAATATAGGTGCATAGATAGTGTTGACGGTTGTACCAGTCTGTAATTATATTTAAAAGTACAGAGTTGTACACTTTTAAAAGGTGAATTATATGGAATACAAGTTATATCTTAAATTTGTTACCAAAAAAAAAAAAATGCTGCAATGAACACACTTCCCCGTGCCTCCCAGTACACAAATTCTATAAATGTTTCTATATCTATGGACCTACAGATGGAAATTCTGGGTTGCAATTTTTCAATTTTACTAAAATGTGACAAATTGCTCTACAAAGTAGCTATATCATTTGTACTTCCTCCAGTGGTGTGAGAAAGTTCCAGTTTCTTTTACCTTTGCCAATATCTAGATAATCAATTTAAAAATTTTTACTTATTTGTCGTTATTCTTTTACTTATTTGTTGTGAAATGGTATTTTATTGGTTTGCATTTCCATGACTTTGAAGACGATTAAGCATCTTGTAATATCTATTGACCATTCAGTTTTCCTCTTCTGTGAATTTTCTATTCATATCCTTCACCCAACTTCTAGCAAGCTTGTTGGTTTGCAGAGCTACCTTTCAGTGATGATAACACAGGAACCAGAAGCTTCCCTCCCCAGGAGTGACAGTGAGCATTACCAGCCACTTGAGCATATCACTACTTTCTAGGCAAGTACATCCATTCCAGAATGGAATCTTTGAAATATATGGTTGTCATGACGAATGACAACATCTCAAAGGACTCCTTTCGTTGTTAGACTATTTTACCTTTGGCTAAGAGGTAAGACACTTGAGTTTATCTTCACTACCCTGCCTCCTATCAAGTACAGAGAAGTCACACACGAGTAAGTGATTTTTATTCTATTAATCCTTCAGTCAGTCAAAAGCCTGTCTTCTTTCTAACTTTGACTACTTTTCTTAGCTTTGTTCTGTTAAAAGAAAGAACTATGGGTATATTAGAATTTACTTCACTGTGGGCCCTCCTCTAAAGCTCTCTCCAAATTTGCCAATTGGAAGAGTTCATCTTTGTTCATTAATCTCCTAACTCCATGTCTATCTTCTTTTCCACCATCTGACCACATCTCTCCTGCCTGGAAGGCATCTGGAGCACTTATCTTAACCTATGGCAGTCTACACCATCAAATTTTGGTCTCACCTCAAGCACTCAAGCTCAAAAATTGAACCCCCCTCCAGAAAACATTTTAGTTTTCTCAGTGAAGCTGGATTTCAGGAAGTCAGGAAATAGAAAAATTCATCAGGCGGTGAAAAGCTCATGAGACTAAATAGTTTACACATCAACTTTTTATTAAAATAAACCATGCACACATAAAAACACAGAATAGCAAAACTTGGGAAAATTCTAGATCTGTTCTAAAATTTCTTCACATGTGTATTCAATCCTGTGAGAATTTTAAAGGGGAAACTTTTGCTAAAGTTAAATAAACATTTAGTAAATATGGAACCTTTGAAAATAACAATGAAAACACTCCAGTGGTGAAATAGCTAAATTGTGAGTAAATATGACATCTCTGGAATGAAGCTTTTGTTCAGATATTTGGATCCAGAGGTACTCCCTGGGAAGATGTATGATGCTTTTTGGTGGGGGTGGAGGCACGAGGAAAAGCAAGGTGAGCAGCTTAGACAGAAAAACAGAAACGGAATATGCAAACTGAACACCTTTCTTTCGTTCTGGTTTTTAACCAAGAATCTACTGTTGCAGGTAATTCATGATAGAGGAGGTAAATTCTGAAGCTGCCAGGATCAAATAGCAAGGGTAGAATAAATCTGAAAGCAAATTTACACACACAGTTCTGGGTCAAGAGGAGAATTTCTCTATCTGAAAGTCCAGCAACCATTTGATCTGAGAGTAGCTCATCTCATTCAATACTGAGTAATCATCAAAATGGAATCAATAGAAGATGTAAAAAAAAGAAAGGAAGATTTTACAAGAAAAAAGCAGAAATGTCATATAAAAATAATGACAGTTAAATAATTCCTAATAATTTCTGTAAATATAATTTAAAAATAATTTCTGTAAATCATGTTCAGAGCTCTGCACACACCAAGGAAAGACATGAGAAGGTTCTAATCTCTTCCCTCTGGGCAACATTAAGGCTCTGCGATCAGGAAGCAAAGACTAAGGCAGTGCTGTAAACTGCTGGAAGTATGGAAAGCATTCAATAACAACAACAATACACACACACACACACACGTACAAACACATGGAGCTCCTTGGCAAAGGTTGGGAGACTTACTGGTTCAAAACACTTTTAAAAAAACCTCTATCCAATCATTAGCTAGCTGAACAGAGAATTCAGTGGCCATATACGACAGAAAAGAAAAAATACAGACTTTACAGTATTAGTCCAGGAAAGTCACTACATTCACAAAATAAAACCACCATCAATAACAATAATGAGCATAAGAACAAACTCTGAGGGGAGAGCAATATGATTTCTAGAGCTGCTGAATTAAACTTTTTTAAATATCCAGATTTTAATAAAAATTATGACACATGCAAAGAAAAAGGAAATTATGGCCCATATACAGGAATAAAAACAATAGAAACTGTCACTAAGGAAACCGGATGTTGTACCTACTAGACAAAGACTTTTTAACAAACTTATAAATGCAGTGAAAGAACTAAAGTAAACCATGTTTTTAAAGAAAGTATAAAAACAATGTCTCTTACCAAATAGAGAATATCAAAAAGGAAATAGAAATTATACAACACAGCCAAATAGAAATTCTGGAGTGAAAAGTATAACTGAAATGAAAAATCTACTTAGAGGGGCTCAACAGCAGATTTGAACAGCAGATGGCAAAATCACCAAACTTGCCAATAGATCAATCGATGTTATCCAGTCTAAAGAGCAGAAATTTAAAAGAAAGAGGAAAAATAAACAGAGACTCAGTGATTTGTGGTACATCATCAAGTATACCAAAATATGCCTAATATGAGTAATAGATGGAGAGGAGAGAAAGGAGCAGAAATAATGGCCCAAAACTTCCCAAATTTAACCCCAAAATACCATTAACCTGCACACACAAAGCTCAAAGAATGTCCAGTAGCATGTCTAAAGCCAAAAACAAAGAGAAAATCTTAAAAGCAACAAGTGAAAAGCAGCTCATCATGTGTAAGATATTGTCATAAGATTAACAGCTGGTTTGTCATCAGAAACATGGATGGCAGAATGTAGCAGGGTGACATATGCAAAGGGCTGGGAGGAAAAAAAATTGTCAACCAAGATTTCTATATCTGGCAAAACAATGCTTCAAAAATTAAGAAAAACCTTACAGAAATTGAAAAGATTATAAGGGAATGCTCTGAATAATTGTATGCCAACAAATTACATAACATATGAAGTGGAGAGATTTCTAGAGAGACACAAACTATCAAAACTTGCTCAAGAAGTAGAAAAAAAATTGCATAGAACCATAATAAGAGATTGAATCAGTAGTCAAAAACCTTCCTACAAAGAAAATGTCAGAACCAAATGACTTTAGTGGTAAATTCTACCAAGTATTTAACGAAAAACTGACAACAATCTTTATAAACTCTTCTAAAAAACAGAAGAGGATTGAACATTATCCAACTTATTCTATGAGGCCAGCATTACCCCCGATACCAAAACCAGACAAAGACATCTCAAGAAAACTACAGACCAATATCTCTTATAAATATAGGTGCATAGATAGTGTTGACGGTTGTACCAGTCTGTAATTATATTTAAAAGTACAGAGTTGTACACTTTTAAAAGGTGAATTATATGGAATACAAGTTATATCTTAAATTTGTTACCAAAAAAAAAAAAATGCTGCAATGAACACACTTCCCCGTGCCTCCCAGTACACAAATTCTATAAATGTTTCTATATCTATGGACCTACAGATGGAAATTCTGGGTTGCAATTTTTCAATTTTACTAAAATGTGACAAATTGCTCTACAAAGTAGCTATATCATTTGTACTTCCTCCAGTGGTGTGAGAAAGTTCCAGTTTCTTTTACCTTTGCCAATATCTAGATAATCAATTTAAAAATTTTTACTTATTTGTCGTTATTCTTTTACTTATTTGTTGTGAAATGGTATTTTATTGGTTTGCATTTCCATGACTTTGAAGACGATTAAGCATCTTGTAATATCTATTGACCATTCAGTTTTCCTCTTCTGTGAATTTTCTATTCATATCCTTCACCCAACTTCTAGCAAGCTTGTTGGTTTGCAGAGCTACCTTTCAGTGATGATAACACAGGAACCAGAAGCTTCCCTCCCCAGGAGTGACAGTGAGCATTACCAGCCACTTGAGCATATCACTACTTTCTAGGCAAGTACATCCATTCCAGAATGGAATCTTTGAAATATATGGTTGTCATGACGAATGACAACATCTCAAAGGACTCCTTTCGTTGTTAGACTATTTTACCTTTGGCTAAGAGGTAAGACACTTGAGTTTATCTTCACTACCCTGCCTCCTATCAAGTACAGAGAAGTCACACACGAGTAAGTGATTTTTATTCTATTAATCCTTCAGTCAGTCAAAAGCCTGTCTTCTTTCTAACTTTGACTACTTTTCTTAGCTTTGTTCTGTTAAAAGAAAGAACTATGGGTATATTAGAATTTACTTCACTGTGGGCCCTCCTCTAAAGCTCTCTCCAAATTTGCCAATTGGAAGAGTTCATCTTTGTTCATTAATCTCCTAACTCCATGTCTATCTTCTTTTCCACCATCTGACCACATCTCTCCTGCCTGGAAGGCATCTGGAGCACTTATCTTAACCTATGGCAGTCTACACCATCAAATTTTGGTCTCACCTCAAGCACTCAAGCTCAAAAATTGAACCCCCCTCCAGAAAACATTTTAGTTTTCTCAGTGAAGCTGGATTTCAGGAAGTCAGGAAATAGAAAAATTCATCAGGCGGTGAAAAGCTCATGAGACTAAATAGTTTACACATCAACTTTTTATTAAAATAAACCATGCACACATAAAAACACAGAATAGCAAAACTTGGGAAAATTCTAGATCTGTTCTAAAATTTCTTCACATGTGTATTCAATCCTGTGAGAATTTTAAAGGGGAAACTTTTGCTAAAGTTAAATAAACATTTAGTAAATATGGAACCTTTGAAAATAACAATGAAAACACTCCAGTGGTGAAATAGCTAAATTGTGAGTAAATATGACATCTCTGGAATGAAGCTTTTGTTCAGATATTTGGATCCAGAGGTACTCCCTGGGAAGATGTATGATGCTTTTTGGTGGGGGTGGAGGCACGAGGAAAAGCAAGGTGAGCAGCTTAGACAGAAAAACAGAAACGGAATATGCAAACTGAACACCTTTCTTTCGTTCTGGTTTTTAACCAAGAATCTACTGTTGCAGGTAATTCATGATAGAGGAGGTAAATTCTGAAGCTGCCAGGATCAAATAGCAAGGGTAGAATAAATCTGAAAGCAAATTTACACACACAGTTCTGGGTCAAGAGGAGAATTTCTCTATCTGAAAGTCCAGCAACCATTTGATCTGAGAGTAGCTCATCTCATTCAATACTGAGTAATCATCAAAATGGAATCAATAGAAGATGTAAAAAAAAGAAAGGAAGATTTTACAAGAAAAAAGCAGAAATGTCATATAAAAATAATGACAGTTAAATAATTCCTAATAATTTCTGTAAATATAATTTAAAAATAATTTCTGTAAATCATGTTCAGAGCTCTGCACACACCAAGGAAAGACATGAGAAGGTTCTAATCTCTTCCCTCTGGGCAACATTAAGGCTCTGCGATCAGGAAGCAAAGACTAAGGCAGTGCTGTAAACTGCTGGAAGTATGGAAAGCATTCAATAACAACAACAATACACACACACACACACACGTACAAACACATGGAGCTCCTTGGCAAAGGTTGGGAGACTTACTGGTTCAAAACACTTTTAAAAAAACCTCTATCCAATCATTAGCTAGCTGAACAGAGAATTCAGTGGCCATATACGACAGAAAAGAAAAAATACAGACTTTACAGTATTAGTCCAGGAAAGTCACTACATTCACAAAATAAAACCACCATCAATAACAATAATGAGCATAAGAACAAACTCTGAGGGGAGAGCAATATGATTTCTAGAGCTGCTGAATTAAACTTTTTTAAATATCCAGATTTTAATAAAAATTATGACACATGCAAAGAAAAAGGAAATTATGGCCCATATACAGGAATAAAAACAATAGAAACTGTCACTAAGGAAACCGGATGTTGTACCTACTAGACAAAGACTTTTTAACAAACTTATAAATGCAGTGAAAGAACTAAAGTAAACCATGTTTTTAAAGAAAGTATAAAAACAATGTCTCTTACCAAATAGAGAATATCAAAAAGGAAATAGAAATTATACAACACAGCCAAATAGAAATTCTGGAGTGAAAAGTATAACTGAAATGAAAAATCTACTTAGAGGGGCTCAACAGCAGATTTGAACAGCAGATGGCAAAATCACCAAACTTGCCAGTAGGTCAATCGATGTTATCCAGTCTAAAGAGCAGAAATTTAAAAGAAAGAGGAAAAATAAACAGAGACTCAGTGATTTGTGGTACATCATCAAGTATACCAAAATATGCCTAATATGAGTAATAGATGGAGAGGAGAGAAAGGAGCAGAAATAATGGCCCAAAACTTCCCAAATTTAACCCCAAAATACCATTAACCTGCACACACAAAGCTCAAAGAATGTCCAGTAGCATGTCTAAAGCCAAAAACAAAGAGAAAATCTTAAAAGCAACAAGTGAAAAGCAGCTCATCATGTGTAAGATATTGTCATAAGATTAACAGCTGGTTTGTCATCAGAAACATGGATGGCAGAATGTAGCAGGGTGACATATGCAAAGGGCTGGGAGGAAAAAAAATTGTCAACCAAGATTTCTATATCTGGCAAAACAATGCTTCGAAAATTAAGAAAAACCTTACAGAAATTGAAAAGATTATAAGGGAATGCTCTGAATAATTGTATGCCAACAAATTACATAACATATGAAGTGGAGAGATTTCTAGAGAGACACAAACTATCAAAACTTGCTCAAGAAGTAGAAAAAAAATTGCATAGAACCATAATAAGAGATTGAATCAGTAGTCAAAAACCTTCCTACAAAGAAAATGTCAGAACCAAATGACTTTAGTGGTAAATTCTACCAAGTATTTAACGAAAAACTGACAACAATCTTTATAAACTCTTCTAAAAAACAGAAGAGGATTGAACATTATCCAACTTATTCTATGAGGCCAGCATTACCCCCGATACCAAAACCAGACAAAGACATCTCAAGAAAACTACAGACCAATATCTCTTATAAATATAGGTGCATAGATAGTGTTGACGGTTGTACCAGTCTGTAATTATATTTAAAACTACAGAGTTGTACACTTTTAAAAGGTGAATTATATGGAATACAAGTTATATCTTAAATTTGTTACCAAAAAAAAAAAAATGCTGCAATGAACACACTTCCCCGTGCCTCCCAGTACACAAATTCTATAAATGTTTCTATATCTATGGACCTACAGATGGAAATTCTGGGTTGCAATTTTTCAATTTTACTAAAATGTGACAAATTGCTCTACAAAGTAGCTATATCATTTGTACTTCCTCCAGTGGTGTGAGAAAGTTCCAGTTTCTTTTACCTTTGCCAATATCTAGATAATCAATTTAAAAATTTTTACTTATTTGTCGTTATTCTTTTACTTATTTGTTGTGAAATGGTATTTTATTGGTTTGCATTTCCATGACTTTGAAGACGATTAAGCATCTTGTAATATCTATTGACCATTCAGTTTTCCTCTTCTGTGAATTTTCTATTCATATCCTTCACCCAACTTCTAGCAAGCTTGTTGGTTTGCAGAGCTACCTTTCAGTGATGATAACACAGGAACCAGAAGCTTCCCTCCCCAGGAGTGACAGTGAGCATTACCAGCCACTTGAGCATATCACTACTTTCTAGGCAAGTACATCCATTCCAGAATGGAATCTTTGAAATATATGGTTGTCATGACGAATGACAACATCTCAAAGGACTCCTTTCGTTGTTAGACTATTTTACCTTTGGCTAAGAGGTAAGACACTTGAGTTTATCTTCACTACCCTGCCTCCTATCAAGTACAGAGAAGTCACACACGAGTAAGTGATTTTTATTCTATTAATCCTTCAGTCAGTCAAAAGCCTGTCTTCTTTCTAACTTTGACTACTTTTCTTAGCTTTGTTCTGTTAAAAGAAAGAACTATGGGTATATTAGAATTTACTTCACTGTGGGCCCTCCTCTAAAGCTCTCTCCAAATTTGCCAATTGGAAGAGTTCATCTTTGTTCATTAATCTCCTAACTCCATGTCTATCTTCTTTTCCACCATCTGACCACATCTCTCCTGCCTGGAAGGCATCTGGAGCACTTATCTTAACCTATGGCAGTCTACACCATCAAATTTTGGTCTCACCTCAAGCACTCAAGCTCAAAAATTGAACCCCCCTCCAGAAAACATTTTAGTTTTCTCAGTGAAGCTGGATTTCAGGAAGTCAGGAAATAGAAAAATTCATCAGGCGGTGAAAAGCTCATGAGACTAAATAGTTTACACATCAACTTTTTATTAAAATAAACCATGCACACATAAAAACACAGAATAGCAAAACTTGGGAAAATTCTAGATCTGTTCTAAAATTTCTTCACATGTGTATTCAATCCTGTGAGAATTTTAAAGGGGAAACTTTTGCTAAAGTTAAATAAACATTTAGTAAATATGGAACCTTTGAAAATAACAATGAAAACACTCCAGTGGTGAAATAGCTAAATTGTGAGTAAATATGACATCTCTGGAATGAAGCTTTTGTTCAGATATTTGGATCCAGAGGTACTCCCTGGGAAGATGTATGATGCTTTTTGGTGGGGGTGGAGGCACGAGGAAAAGCAAGGTGAGCAGCTTAGACAGAAAAACAGAAATGGAATATGCAAACTGAACACCTTTCTTTCGTTCTGGTTTTTAACCAAGAATCTACTGTTGCAGGTAATTCATGATAGAGGAGGTAAATTCTGAAGCTGCCAGGATCAAATAGCAAGGGTAGAATAAATCTGAAAGCAAATTTACACACACAGTTCTGGGTCAAGAGGAGAATTTCTCTATCTGAAAGTCCAGCAACCATTTGATCTGAGAGTAGCTCATCTCATTCAATACTGAGTAATCATCAAAATGGAATCAATAGAAGATGTAAAAAAAAGAAAGGAAGATTTTACAAGAAAAAAGCAGAAATGTCATATAAAAATAATGACAGTTAAATAATTCCTAATAATTTCTGTAAATATAATTTAAAAATAATTTCTGTAAATCATGTTCAGAGCTCTGCACACACCAAGGAAAGACATGAGAAGGTTCTAATCTCTTCCCTCTGGGCAACATTAAGGCTCTGCGATCAGGAAGCAAAGACTAAGGCAGTGCTGTAAACTGCTGGAAGTATGGAAAGCATTCAATAACAACAACAATACACACACACACACACACGTACAAACACATGGAGCTCCTTGGCAAAGGTTGGGAGACTTACTGGTTCAAAACACTTTTAAAAAAACCTCTATCCAATCATTAGCTAGCTGAACAGAGAATTCAGTGGCCATATACGACAGAAAAGAAAAAATACAGACTTTACAGTATTAGTCCAGGAAAGTCACTACATTCACAAAATAAAACCACCATCAATAACAATAATGAGCATAAGAACAAACTCTGAGGGGAGAGCAATATGATTTCTAGAGCTGCTGAATTAAACTTTTTTAAATATCCAGATTTTAATAAAAATTATGACACATGCAAAGAAAAAGGAAATTATGGCCCATATACAGGAATAAAAACAATAGAAACTGTCACTAAGGAAACCGGATGTTGTACCTACTAGACAAAGACTTTTTAACAAACTTATAAATGCAGTGAAAGAACTAAAGTAAACCATGTTTTTAAAGAAAGTATAAAAACAATGTCTCTTACCAAATAGAGAATATCAAAAAGGAAATAGAAATTATACAACACAGCCAAATAGAAATTCTGGAGTGAAAAGTATAACTGAAATGAAAAATCTACTTAGAGGGGCTCAACAGCAGATTTGAACAGCAGATGGCAAAATCACCAAACTTGCCAGTAGGTCAATCGATGTTATCCAGTCTAAAGAGCAGAAATTTAAAAGAAAGAGGAAAAATAAACAGAGACTCAGTGATTTGTGGTACATCATCAAGTATACCAAAATATGCCTAATATGAGTAATAGATGGAGAGGAGAGAAAGGAGCAGAAATAATGGCCCAAAACTTCCCAAATTTAACCCCAAAATACCATTAACCTGCACACACAAAGCTCAAAGAATGTCCAGTAGCATGTCTAAAGCCAAAAACAAAGAGAAAATCTTAAAAGCAACAAGTGAAAAGCAGCTCATCATGTGTAAGATATTGTCATAAGATTAACAGCTGGTTTGTCATCAGAAACATGGATGGCAGAATGTAGCAGGGTGACATATGCAAAGGGCTGGGAGGAAAAAAAATTGTCAACCAAGATTTCTATATCTGGCAAAACAATGCTTCGAAAATTAAGAAAAACCTTACAGAAATTGAAAAGATTATAAGGGAATGCTCTGAATAATTGTATGCCAACAAATTACATAACATATGAAGTGGAGAGATTTCTAGAGAGACACAAACTATCAAAACTTGCTCAAGAAGTAGAAAAAAAATTGCATAGAACCATAATAAGAGATTGAATCAGTAGTCAAAAACCTTCCTACAAAGAAAATGTCAGAACCAAATGACTTTAGTGGTAAATTCTACCAAGTATTTAACGAAAAACTGACAACAATCTTTATAAACTCTTCTAAAAAACAGAAGAGGATTGAACATTATCCAACTTATTCTATGAGGCCAGCATTACCCCCGATACCAAAACCAGACAAAGACATCTCAAGAAAACTACAGACCAATATCTCTTATAAATATAGGTGCATAGATAGTGTTGACGGTTGTACCAGTCTGTAATTATATTTAAAAGTACAGAGTTGTACACTTTTAAAAGGTGAATTATATGGAATACAAGTTATATCTTAAATTTGTTACCAAAAAAAAAAAAATGCTGCAATGAACACACTTCCCCGTGCCTCCCAGTACACAAATTCTATAAATGTTTCTATATCTATGGACCTACAGATGGAAATTCTGGGTTGCAATTTTTCAATTTTACTAAAATGTGACAAATTGCTCTACAAAGTAGCTATATCATTTGTACTTCCTCCAGTGGTGTGAGAAAGTTCCAGTTTCTTTTACCTTTGCCAATATCTAGATAATCAATTTAAAAATTTTTACTTATTTGTCGTTATTCTTTTACTTATTTGTTGTGAAATGGTATTTTATTGGTTTGCATTTCCATGACTTTGAAGACGATTAAGCATCTTGTAATATCTATTGACCATTCAGTTTTCCTCTTCTGTGAATTTTCTATTCATATCCTTCACCCAACTTCTAGCAAGCTTGTTGGTTTGCAGAGCTACCTTTCAGTGATGATAACACAGGAACCAGAAGCTTCCCTCCCCAGGAGTGACAGTGAGCATTACCAGCCACTTGAGCATATCACTACTTTCTAGGCAAGTACATCCATTCCAGAATGGAATCTTTGAAATATATGGTTGTCATGACGAATGACAACATCTCAAAGGACTCCTTTCGTTGTTAGACTATTTTACCTTTGGCTAAGAGGTAAGACACTTGAGTTTATCTTCACTACCCTGCCTCCTATCAAGTACAGAGAAGTCACACACGAGTAAGTGATTTTTATTCTATTAATCCTTCAGTCAGTCAAAAGCCTGTCTTCTTTCTAACTTTGACTACTTTTCTTAGCTTTGTTCTGTTAAAAGAAAGAACTATGGGTATATTAGAATTTACTTCACTGTGGGCCCTCCTCTAAAGCTCTCTCCAAATTTGCCAATTGGAAGAGTTCATCTTTGTTCATTAATCTCCTAACTCCATGTCTATCTTCTTTTCCACCATCTGACCACATCTCTCCTGCCTGGAAGGCATCTGGAGCACTTATCTTAACCTATGGCAGTCTACACCATCAAATTTTGGTCTCACCTCAAGCACTCAAGCTCAAAAATTGAACCCCCCTCCAGAAAACATTTTAGTTTTCTCAGTGAAGCTGGATTTCAGGAAGTCAGGAAATAGAAAAATTCATCAGGCGGTGAAAAGCTCATGAGACTAAATAGTTTACACATCAACTTTTTATTAAAATAAACCATGCACACATAAAAACACAGAATAGCAAAACTTGGGAAAATTCTAGATCTGTTCTAAAATTTCTTCACATGTGTATTCAATCCTGTGAGAATTTTAAAGGGGAAACTTTTGCTAAAGTTAAATAAACATTTAGTAAATATGGAACCTTTGAAAATAACAATGAAAACACTCCAGTGGTGAAATAGCTAAATTGTGAGTAAATATGACATCTCTGGAATGAAGCTTTTGTTCAGATATTTGGATCCAGAGGTACTCCCTGGGAAGATGTATGATGCTTTTTGGTGGGGGTGGAGGCACGAGGAAAAGCAAGGTGAGCAGCTTAGACAGAAAAACAGAAATGGAATATGCAAACTGAACACCTTTCTTTCGTTCTGGTTTTTAACCAAGAATCTACTGTTGCAGGTAATTCATGATAGAGGAGGTAAATTCTGAAGCTGCCAGGATCAAATAGCAAGGGTAGAATAAATCTGAAAGCAAATTTACACACACAGTTCTGGGTCAAGAGGAGAATTTCTCTATCTGAAAGTCCAGCAACCATTTGATCTGAGAGTAGCTCATCTCATTCAATACTGAGTAATCATCAAAATGGAATCAATAGAAGATGTAAAAAAAAGAAAGGAAGATTTTACAAGAAAAAAGCAGAAATGTCATATAAAAATAATGACAGTTAAATAATTCCTAATAATTTCTGTAAATATAATTTAAAAATAATTTCTGTAAATCATGTTCAGAGCTCTGCACACACCAAGGAAAGACATGAGAAGGTTCTAATCTCTTCCCTCTGGGCAACATTAAGGCTCTGCGATCAGGAAGCAAAGACTAAGGCAGTGCTGTAAACTGCTGGAAGTATGGAAAGCATTCAATAACAACAACAATACACACACACACACACACGTACAAACACATGGAGCTCCTTGGCAAAGGTTGGGAGACTTACTGGTTCAAAACACTTTTAAAAAAACCTCTATCCAATCATTAGCTAGCTGAACAGAGAATTCAGTGGCCATATACGACAGAAAAGAAAAAATACAGACTTTACAGTATTAGTCCAGGAAAGTCACTACATTCACAAAATAAAACCACCATCAATAACAATAATGAGCATAAGAACAAACTCTGAGGGGAGAGCAATATGATTTCTAGAGCTGCTGAATTAAACTTTTTTAAATATCCAGATTTTAATAAAAATTATGACACATGCAAAGAAAAAGGAAATTATGGCCCATATACAGGAATAAAAACAATAGAAACTGTCACTAAGGAAACCGGATGTTGTACCTACTAGACAAAGACTTTTTAACAAACTTATAAATGCAGTGAAAGAACTAAAGTAAACCATGTTTTTAAAGAAAGTATAAAAACAATGTCTCTTACCAAATAGAGAATATCAAAAAGGAAATAGAAATTATACAACACAGCCAAATAGAAATTCTGGAGTGAAAAGTATAACTGAAATGAAAAATCTACTTAGAGGGGCTCAACAGCAGATTTGAACAGCAGATGGCAAAATCACCAAACTTGCCAATAGATCAATCGATGTTATCCAGTCTAAAGAGCAGAAATTTAAAAGAAAGAGGAAAAATAAACAGAGACTCAGTGATTTGTGGTACATCATCAAGTATACCAAAATATGCCTAATATGAGTAATAGATGGAGAGGAGAGAAAGGAGCAGAAATAATGGCCCAAAACTTCCCAAATTTAACCCCAAAATACCATTAACCTGCACACACAAAGCTCAAAGAATGTCCAGTAGCATGTCTAAAGCCAAAAACAAAGAGAAAATCTTAAAAGCAACAAGTGAAAAGCAGCTCATCATGTGTAAGATATTGTCATAAGATTAACAGCTGGTTTGTCATCAGAAACATGGATGGCAGAATGTAGCAGGGTGACATATGCAAAGGGCTGGGAGGAAAAAAAATTGTCAACCAAGATTTCTATATCTGGCAAAACAATGCTTCAAAAATTAAGAAAAACCTTACAGAAATTGAAAAGATTATAAGGGAATGCTCTGAATAATTGTATGCCAACAAATTACATAACATATGAAGTGGAGAGATTTCTAGAGAGACACAAACTATCAAAACTTGCTCAAGAAGTAGAAAAAAATTGCATAGAACCATAATAAGAGATTGAATCAGTAGTCAAAAACCTTCCTACAAAGAAAATGTCAGAACCAAATGACTTTAGTGGTAAATTCTACCAAGTATTTAACGAAAAACTGACAACAATCTTTATAAACTCTTCTAAAAAACAGAAGAGGATTGAACATTATCCAACTTATTCTATGAGGCCAGCATTACCCCCGATACCAAAACCAGACAAAGACATCTCAAGAAAACTACAGACCAATATCTCTTATAAATATAGGTGCATAGATAGTGTTGACGGTTGTACCAGTCTGTAATTATATTTAAAAGTACAGAGTTGTACACTTTTAAAAGGTGAATTATATGGAATACAAGTTATATCTTAAATTTGTTACCAAAAAAAAAAAAATGCTGCAATGAACACACTTCCCCGTGCCTCCCAGTACACAAATTCTATAAATGTTTCTATATCTATGGACCTACAGATGGAAATTCTGGGTTGCAATTTTTCAATTTTACTAAAATGTGACAAATTGCTCTACAAAGTAGCTATATCATTTGTACTTCCTCCAGTGGTGTGAGAAAGTTCCAGTTTCTTTTACCTTTGCCAATATCTAGATAATCAATTTAAAAATTTTTACTTATTTGTCGTTATTCTTTTACTTATTTGTTGTGAAATGGTATTTTATTGGTTTGCATTTCCATGACTTTGAAGACGATTAAGCATCTTGTAATATCTATTGACCATTCAGTTTTCCTCTTCTGTGAATTTTCTATTCATATCCTTCACCCAACTTCTAGCAAGCTTGTTGGTTTGCAGAGCTACCTTTCAGTGATGATAACACAGGAACCAGAAGCTTCCCTCCCCAGGAGTGACAGTGAGCATTACCAGCCACTTGAGCATATCACTACTTTCTAGGCAAGTACATCCATTCCAGAATGGAATCTTTGAAATATATGGTTGTCATGACGAATGACAACATCTCAAAGGACTCCTTTCGTTGTTAGACTATTTTACCTTTGGCTAAGAGGTAAGACACTTGAGTTTATCTTCACTACCCTGCCTCCTATCAAGTACAGAGAAGTCACACACGAGTAAGTGATTTTTATTCTATTAATCCTTCAGTCAGTCAAAAGCCTGTCTTCTTTCTAACTTTGACTACTTTTCTTAGCTTTGTTCTGTTAAAAGAAAGAACTATGGGTATATTAGAATTTACTTCACTGTGGGCCCTCCTCTAAAGCTCTCTCCAAATTTGCCAATTGGAAGAGTTCATCTTTGTTCATTAATCTCCTAACTCCATGTCTATCTTCTTTTCCACCATCTGACCACATCTCTCCTGCCTGGAAGGCATCTGGAGCACTTATCTTAACCTATGGCAGTCTACACCATCAAATTTTGGTCTCACCTCAAGCACTCAAGCTCAAAAATTGAACCCCCCTCCAGAAAACATTTTAGTTTTCTCAGTGAAGCTGGATTTCAGGAAGTCAGGAAATAGAAAAATTCATCAGGCGGTGAAAAGCTCATGAGACTAAATAGTTTACACATCAACTTTTTATTAAAATAAACCATGCACACATAAAAACACAGAATAGCAAAACTTGGGAAAATCCTAGATCTGTTCTAAAATTTCTTCACATGTGTATTCAATCCTGTGAGAATTTTAAAGGGGAAACTTTTGCTAAAGTTAAATAAACATTTAGTAAATATGGAATCTTTGAAAATAACAATGAAAACACTCCAGTGGTGAAATAGCTAAATTGTGAGTAAATATGACATCTCTGGAATGAAGCTTTTGTTCAGATATTTGGATCCAGAGGTACTCCCTGGGAAGATGTATGATGCTTTTTGGTGGGGGTGGAGGCACGAGGAAAAGCAAGGTGAGCAGCTTAGACAGAAAAACAGAAATGGAATATGCAAACTGAACACCTTTCTTTCGTTCTGGTTTTTAACCAAGAATCTACTGTTGCAGGTAATTCATGATAGAGGAGGTAAATTCTGAAGCTGCCAGGATCAAATAGCAAGGGTAGAATAAATCTGAAAGCAAATTTACACACACAGTTCTGGGTCAAGAGGAGAATTTCTCTATCTGAAAGTCCAGCAACCATTTGATCTGAGAGTAGCTCATCTCATTCAATACTGAGTAATCATCAAAATGGAATCAATAGAAGATGTAAAAAAAAGAAAGGAAGATTTTACAAGAAAAAAGCAGAAATGTCATATAAAAATAATGACAGTTAAATAATTCCTAATAATTTCTCTAAATATAATTTAAAAATAATTTCTGTAAATCATGTTCAGAGCTCTGCACACACCAAGGAAAGACATGAGAAGGTTCTAATCTCTTCCCTCTGGGCAACATTAAGGCTCTGCAATCAGGAAGCAAAGACTAAGGCAGTGCTGTAAACTGCTGGAAGTATGGAAAGCATTCAATAACAACAACAATACACACACACACACACACGTACAAACACATGGAGCTCCTTGGCAAAGGTTGGGAGACTTACTGGTTCAAAACACTTTTAAAAAAACCTCTATCCAATCATTAGCTAGCTGAACAGAGAATTCAGTGGCCATATACGACAGAAAAGAAAAAATACAGACTTTACAGTATTAGTCCAGGAAAGTCACTACATTCACAAAATAAAACCACCATCAATAACAATAATGAGCATAAGAACAAACTCTGAGGGGAGAGCAATATGATTTCTAGAGCTGCTGAATTAAACTTTTTTAAATATCCAGATTTTAATAAAAATTATGACACATGCAAAGAAAAAGGAAATTATGGCCCATATACAGGAATAAAAACAATAGAAACTGTCACTAAGGAAACCGGATGTTGTACCTACTAGACAAAGACTTTTTAACAAACTTATAAATGCAGTGAAAGAACTAAAGTAAACCACGTTTTTAAAGAAAGTATAAAAACAATGTCTCTTACCAAATAGAGAATATCAAAAAGGAAATAGAAATTATACAACACAGCCAAATAGAAATTCTGGAGTGAAAAGTATAACTGAAATGAAAAATCTACTTAGAGGGGCTCAACAGCAGATTTGAACAGCAGATGGCAAAATCACCAAACTTGCCAGTAGGTCAATCGATGTTATCCAGTCTAAAGAGCAGAAATTTAAAAGAAAGAGGAAAAATAAACAGAGACTCAGTGATTTGTGGTACATCATCAAGTATACCAAAATATGCCTAATATGAGTAATAGATGGAGAGGAGAGAAAGGAGCAGAAATAATGGCCCAAAACTTCCCAAATTTAACCCCAAAATACCATTAACCTGCACACACAAAGCTCAAAGAATGTCCAGTAGCATGTCTAAAGCCAAAAACAAAGAGAAAATCTTAAAAGCAACAAGTGAAAAGCAGCTCATCATGTGTAAGATATTGTCATAAGATTAACAGCTGGTTTGTCATCAGAAACATGGATGGCAGAATGTAGCAGGGTGACATATGCAAAGGGCTGGGAGGAAAAAAAATTGTCAACCAAGATTTCTATATCTGGCAAAACAATGCTTCAAAAATTAAGAAAAACCTTACAGAAATTGAAAAGATTATAAGGGAATGCTCTGAATAATTGTATGCCAACAAATTACATAACATATGAAGTGGAGAGATTTCTAGAGAGACACAAACTATCAAAACTTGCTCAAGAAGTAGAAAAAAAATTGCATAGAACCATAATAAGAGATTGAATCAGTAGTCAAAAACCTTCCTACAAAGAAAATGTCAGAACCAAATGACTTTAGTGGTAAATTCTACCAAGTATTTAACGAAAAACTGACAACAATCTTTATAAACTCTTCTAAAAAACAGAAGAGGATTGAACATTATCCAACTTATTCTATGAGGCCAGCATTACCCCCGATACCAAAACCAGACAAAGACATCTCAAGAAAACTACAGACCAATATCTCTTATAAATATAGGTGCATAGATAGTGTTGACGGTTGTACCAGTCTGTAATTATATTTAAAAGTACAGAGTTGTACACTTTTAAAAGGTGAATTATATGGAATACAAGTTATATCTTAAATTTGTTACAAAAAAAAAAAAATGCTGCAATGAACACACTTCCCCGTGCCTCCCAGTACACAAATTCTATAAATGTTTCTATATCTATGGACCTACAGATGGAAATTCTGGGTTGCAATTTTTCAATTTTACTAAAATGTGACAAATTGCTCTACAAAGTAGCTATATCATTTGTACTTCCTCCAGTGGTGTGAGAAAGTTCCAGTTTCTTTTACCTTTGCCAATATCTAGATAATCAATTTAAAAATTTTTACTTATTTGTCGTTATTCTTTTACTTATTTGTTGTGAAATGGTATTTTATTGGTTTGCATTTCCATGACTTTGAAGACGATTAAGCATCTTGTAATATCTATTGACCATTCAGTTTTCCTCTTCTGTGAATTTTCTATTCATATCCTTCACCCAACTTCTAGCAAGCTTGTTGGTTTGCAGAGCTACCTTTCAGTGATGATAACACAGGAACCAGAAGCTTCCCTCCCCAGGAGTGACAGTGAGCATTACCAGCCACTTGAGCATATCACTACTTTCTAGGCAAGTACATCCATTCCAGAATGGAATCTTTGAAATATATGGTTGTCATGACGAATGACAACATCTCAAAGGACTCCTTTCGTTGTTAGACTATTTTACCTTTGGCTAAGAGGTAAGACACTTGAGTTTATCTTCACTACCCTGCCTCCTATCAAGTACAGAGAAGTCACACACGAGTAAGTGATTTTTATTCTATTAATCCTTCAGTCAGTCAAAAGCCTGTCTTCTTTCTAACTTTGACTACTTTTCTTAGCTTTGTTCTGTTAAAAGAAAGAACTATGGGTATATTAGAATTTACTTCACTGTGGGCCCTCCTCTAAAGCTCTCTCCAAATTTGCCAATTGGAAGAGTTCATCTTTGTTCATTAATCTCCTAACTCCATGTCTATCTTCTTTTCCACCATCTGACCACATCTCTCCTGCCTGGAAGGCATCTGGAGCACTTATCTTAACCTATGGCAGTCTACACCATCAAATTTTGGTCTCACCTCAAGCACTCAAGCTCAAAAATTGAACCCCCCTCCAGAAAACATTTTAGTTTTCTCAGTGAAGCTGGATTTCAGGAAGTCAGGAAATAGAAAAATTCATCAGGCGGTGAAAAGCTCATGAGACTAAATAGTTTACACATCAACTTTTTATTAAAATAAACCATGCACACATAAAAACACAGAATAGCAAAACTTGGGAAAATCCTAGATCTGTTCTAAAATTTCTTCACATGTGTATTCAATCCTGTGAGAATTTTAAAGGGGAAACTTTTGCTAAAGTTAAATAAACATTTAGTAAATATGGAATCTTTGAAAATAACAATGAAAACACTCCAGTGGTGAAATAGCTAAATTGTGAGTAAATATGACATCTCTGGAATGAAGCTTTTGTTCAGATATTTGGATCCAGAGGTACTCCCTGGGAAGATGTATGATGCTTTTTGGTGGGGGTGGAGGCACGAGGAAAAGCAAGGTGAGCAGCTTAGACAGAAAAACAGAAATGGAATATGCAAACTGAACACCTTTCTTTCGTTCTGGTTTTTAACCAAGAATCTACTGTTGCAGGTAATTCATGATAGAGGAGGTAAATTCTGAAGCTGCCAGGATCAAATAGCAAGGGTAGAATAAATCTGAAAGCAAATTTACACACACAGTTCTGGGTCAAGAGGAGAATTTCTCTATCTGAAAGTCCAGCAACCATTTGATCTGAGAGTAGCTCATCTCATTCAATACTGAGTAATCATCAAAATGGAATCAATAGAAGATGTAAAAAAAAGAAAGGAAGATTTTACAAGAAAAAAGCAGAAATGTCATATAAAAATAATGACAGTTAAATAATTCCTAATAATTTCTCTAAATATAATTTAAAAATAATTTCTGTAAATCATGTTCAGAGCTCTGCACACACCAAGGAAAGACATGAGAAGGTTCTAATCTCTTCCCTCTGGGCAACATTAAGGCTCTGCAATCAGGAAGCAAAGACTAAGGCAGTGCTGTAAACTGCTGGAAGTATGGAAAGCATTCAATAACAACAACAATACACACACACACACACGTACAAACACATGGAGCTCCTTGGCAAAGGTTGGGAGACTTACTGGTTCAAAACACTTTTAAAAAAACCTCTATCCAATCATTAGCTAGCTGAACAGAGAATTCAGTGGCCATATACGACAGAAAAGAAAAAATACAGACTTTACAGTATTAGTCCAGGAAAGTCACTACATTCACAAAATAAAACCACCATCAATAACAATAATGAGCATAAGAACAAACTCTGAGGGGAGAGCAATATGATTTCTAGAGCTGCTGAATTAAACTTTTTTAAATATCCAGATTTTAATAAAAATTATGACACATGCAAAGAAAAAGGAAATTATGGCCCATATACAGGAATAAAAACAATAGAAACTGTCACTAAGGAAACCGGATGTTGTACCTACTAGACAAAGACTTTTTAACAAACTTATAAATGCAGTGAAAGAACTAAAGTAAACCACGTTTTTAAAGAAAGTATAAAAACAATGTCTCTTACCAAATAGAGAATATCAAAAAGGAAATAGAAATTATACAACACAGCCAAATAGAAATTCTGGAGTGAAAAGTATAACTGAAATGAAAAATCTACTTAGAGGGGCTCAACAGCAGATTTGAACAGCAGATGGCAAAATCACCAAACTTGCCAGTAGGTCAATCGATGTTATCCAGTCTAAAGAGCAGAAATTTAAAAGAAAGAGGAAAAATAAACAGAGACTCAGTGATTTGTGGTACATCATCAAGTATACCAAAATATGCCTAATATGAGTAATAGATGGAGAGGAGAGAAAGGAGCAGAAATAATGGCCCAAAACTTCCCAAATTTAACCCCAAAATACCATTAACCTGCACACACAAAGCTCAAAGAATGTCCAGTAGCATGTCTAAAGCCAAAAACAAAGAGAAAATCTTAAAAGCAACAAGTGAAAAGCAGCTCATCATGTGTAAGATATTGTCATAAGATTAACAGCTGGTTTGTCATCAGAAACATGGATGGCAGAATGTAGCAGGGTGACATATGCAAAGGGCTGGGAGGAAAAAAAATTGTCAACCAAGATTTCTATATCTGGCAAAACAATGCTTCAAAAATTAAGAAATACCTTACAGAAATTGAAAAGATTATAAGGGAATGCTCTGAATAATTGTATGCCAACAAATTACATAACATATGAAGTGGAGAGATTTCTAGAGAGACACAAACTATCAAAACTTGCTCAAGAAGTAGAAAAAAAATTGCATAGAACCATAATAAGAGATTGAATCAGTAGTCAAAAACCTTCCTACAAAGAAAATGTCAGAACCAAATGACTTTAGTGGTAAATTCTACCAAGTATTTAACGAAAAACTGACAACAATCTTTATAAACTCTTCTAAAAAACAGAAGAGGATTGAACATTATCCAACTTATTCTATGAGGCCAGCATTACCCCCGATACCAAAACCAGACAAAGACATCTCAAGAAAACTACAGACCAATATCTCTTATAAATATAGGTGCATAGATAGTGTTGACGGTTGTACCAGTCTGTAATTATATTTAAAAGTACAGAGTTGTACACTTTTAAAAGGTGAATTATATGGAATACAAGTTATATCTTAAATTTGTTACAAAAAAAAAAAAATGCTGCAATGAACACACTTCCCCGTGCCTCCCAGTACACAAATTCTATAAATGTTTCTATATCTATGGACCTACAGATGGAAATTCTGGGTTGCAATTTTTCAATTTTACTAAAATGTGACAAATTGCTCTACAAAGTAGCTATATCATTTGTACTTCCTCCAGTGGTGTGAGAAAGTTCCAGTTTCTTTTACCTTTGCCAATATCTAGATAATCAATTTAAAAATTTTTACTTATTTGTCGTTATTCTTTTACTTATTTGTTGTGAAATGGTATTTTATTGGTTTGCATTTCCATGACTTTGAAGACGATTAAGCATCTTGTAATATCTATTGACCATTCAGTTTTCCTCTTCTGTGAATTTTCTATTCATATCCTTCACCCAACTTCTAGCAAGCTTGTTGGTTTGCAGAGCTACCTTTCAGTGATGATAACACAGGAACCAGAAGCTTCCCTCCCCAGGAGTGACAGTGAGCATTACCAGCCACTTGAGCATATCACTACTTTCTAGGCAAGTACATCCATTCCAGAATGGAATCTTTGAAATATATGGTTGTCATGACGAATGACAACATCTCAAAGGACTCCTTTCGTTGTTAGACTATTTTACCTTTGGCTAAGAGGTAAGACACTTGAGTTTATCTTCACTACCCTGCCTCCTATCAAGTACAGAGAAGTCACACACGAGTAAGTGATTTTTATTCTATTAATCCTTCAGTCAGTCAAAAGCCTGTCTTCTTTCTAACTTTGACTACTTTTCTTAGCTTTGTTCTGTTAAAAGAAAGAACTATGGGTATATTAGAATTTACTTCACTGTGGGCCCTCCTCTAAAGCTCTCTCCAAATTTGCCAATTGGAAGAGTTCATCTTTGTTCATTAATCTCCTAACTCCATGTCTATCTTCTTTTCCACCATCTGACCACATCTCTCCTGCCTGGAAGGCATCTGGAGCACTTATCTTAACCTATGGCAGTCTACACCATCAAATTTTGGTCTCACCTCAAGCACTCAAGCTCAAAAATTGAACCCCCCTCCAGAAAACATTTTAGTTTTCTCAGTGAAGCTGGATTTCAGGAAGTCAGGAAATAGAAAAATTCATCAGGCGGTGAAAAGCTCATGAGACTAAATAGTTTACACATCAACTTTTTATTAAAATAAACCATGCACACATAAAAACACAGAATAGCAAAACTTGGGAAAATTCTAGATCTGTTCTAAAATTTCTTCACATGTGTATTCAATCCTGTGCGAATTTTAAAGGGGAAACTTTTGCTAAAGTTAAATAAACATTTAGTAAATATGGAACCTTTGAAAATAACAATGAAAACACTCCAGTGGTGAAATAGCTAAATTGTGAGTAAATATGACATCTCTGGAATGAAGCTTTTGTTCAGATATTTGGATCCAGAGGTACTCCCTGGGAAGATGTATGATGCTTTTTGGTGGGGGTGGAGGCACGAGGAAAAGCAAGGTGAGCAGCTTAGACAGAAAAACAGAAATGGAATATGCAAACTGAACACCTTTCTTTCGTTCTGGTTTTTAACCAAGAATCTACTGTTGCAGGTAATTCATGATAGAGGAGGTAAATTCTGAAGCTGCCAGGATCAAATAGCAAGGGTAGAATAAATCTGAAAGCAAATTTACACACACAGTTCTGGGTCAAGAGGAGAATTTCTCTATCTGAAAGTCCAGCAACCATTTGATCTGAGAGTAGCTCATCTCATTCAATACTGAGTAATCATCAAAATGGAATCAATAGAAGATGTAAAAAAAAGAAAGGAAGATTTTACAAGAAAAAAGCAGAAATGTCATATAAAAATAATGACAGTTAAATAATTCCTAATAATTTCTCTAAATATAATTTAAAAATAATTTCTGTAAATCATGTTCAGAGCTCTGCACACACCAAGGAAAGACATGAGAAGGTTCTAATCTCTTCCCTCTGGGCAACATTAAGGCTCTGCAATCAGGAAGCAAAGACTAAGGCAGTGCTGTAAACTGCTGGAAGTATGGAAAGCATTCAATAACAACAACAATACACACACACACACACGTACAAACACATGGAGCTCCTTGGCAAAGGTTGGGAGACTTACTGGTTCAAAACACTTTTAAAAAAACCTCTATCCAATCATTAGCTAGCTGAACAGAGAATTCAGTGGCCATATACGACAGAAAAGAAAAAATACAGACTTTACAGTATTAGTCCAGGAAAGTCACTACATTCACAAAATAAAACCACCATCAATAACAATAATGAGCATAATAACAAACTCTGAGGGGAGAGCAATATGATTTCTAGAGCTGCTGAATTAAACTTTTTTAAATATCCAGATTTTAATAAAAATTATGACACATGCAAAGAAAAAGGAAATTATGGCCCATATACAGGAATAAAAACAATAGAAACTGTCACTAAGGAAACCGGATGTTGTACCTACTAGACAAAGACTTTTTAACAAACTTATAAATGCAGTGAAAGAACTAAAGTAAACCACGTTTTTAAAGAAAGTATAAAAACAATGTCTCTTACCAAATAGAGAATATCAAAAAGGAAATAGAAATTATACAACACAGCCAAATAGAAATTCTGGAGTGAAAAGTATAACTGAAATGAAAAATCTACTTAGAGGGGCTCAACAGCAGATTTGAACAGCAGATGGCAAAATCACCAAACTTGCCAGTAGGTCAATCGATGTTATCCAGTCTAAAGAGCAGAAATTTAAAAGAAAGAGGAAAAATAAACAGAGACTCAGTGATTTGTGGTACATCATCAAGTATACCAAAATATGCCTAATATGAGTAATAGATGGAGAGGAGAGAAAGGAGCAGAAATAATGGCCCAAAACTTCCCAAATTTAACCCCAAAATACCATTAACCTGCACACACAAAGCTCAAAGAATGTCCAGTAGCATGTCTAAAGCCAAAAACAAAGAGAAAATCTTAAAAGCAACAAGTGAAAAGCAGCTCATCATGTGTAAGATATTGTCATAAGATTAACAGCTGGTTTGTCATCAGAAACATGGATGGCAGAATGTAGCAGGGTGACATATGCAAAGGGCTGGGAGGAAAAAAAATTGTCAACCAAGATTTCTATATCTGGCAAAACAATGCTTCAAAAATTAAGAAAAACCTTACAGAAATTGAAAAGATTATAAGGGAATGCTCTGAATAATTGTATGCCAACAAATTACATAACATATGAAGTGGAGAGATTTCTAGAGAGACACAAACTATCAAAACTTGCTCAAGAAGTAGAAAAAAAATTGCATAGAACCATAATAAGAGATTGAATCAGTAGTCAAAAACCTTCCTACAAAGAAAATGTCAGAACCAAATGACTTTAGTGGTAAATTCTACCAAGTATTTAACGAAAAACTGACAACAATCTTTATAAACTCTTCTAAAAAACAGAAGAGGATTGAACATTATCCAACTTATTCTATGAGGCCAGCATTACCCCCGATACCAAAACCAGACAAAGACATCTCAAGAAAACTACAGACCAATATCTCTTATAAATATAGGTGCATAGATAGTGTTGACGGTTGTACCAGTCTGTAATTATATTTAAAACTACAGAGTTGTACACTTTTAAAAGGTGAATTATATGGAATACAAGTTATATCTTAAATTTGTTACAAAAAAAAAAAAATGCTGCAATGAACACACTTCCCCGTGCCTCCCAGTACACAAATTCTATAAATGTTTCTATATCTATGGACCTACAGATGGAAATTCTGGGTTGCAATTTTTCAATTTTACTAAAATGTGACAAATTGCTCTACAAAGTAGCTATATCATTTGTACTTCCTCCAGTGGTGTGAGAAAGTTCCAGTTTCTTTTACCTTTGCCAATATCTAGATAATCAATTTAAAAATTTTTACTTATTTGTCGTTATTCTTTTACTTATTTGTTGTGAAATGGTATTTTATTGGTTTGCATTTCCATGACTTTGAAGACGATTAAGCATCTTGTAATATCTATTGACCATTCAGTTTTCCTCTTCTGTGAATTTTCTATTCATATCCTTCACCCAACTTCTAGCAAGCTTGTTGGTTTGCAGAGCTACCTTTCAGTGATGATAACACAGGAACCAGAAGCTTCCCTCCCCAGGAGTGACAGTGAGCATTACCAGCCACTTGAGCATATCACTACTTTCTAGGCAAGTACATCCATTCCAGAATGGAATCTTTGAAATATATGGTTGTCATGACGAATGACAACATCTCAAAGGACTCCTTTCGTTGTTAGACTATTTTACCTTTGGCTAAGAGGTAAGACACTTGAGTTTATCTTCACTACCCTGCCTCCTATCAAGTACAGAGAAGTCACACACGAGTAAGTGATTTTTATTCTATTAATCCTTCAGTCAGTCAAAAGCCTGTCTTCTTTCTAACTTTGACTACTTTTCTTAGCTTTGTTCTGTTAAAAGAAAGAACTATGGGTATATTAGAATTTACTTCACTGTGGGCCCTCCTCTAAAGCTCTCTCCAAATTTGCCAATTGGAAGAGTTCATCTTTGTTCATTAATCTCCTAACTCCATGTCTATCTTCTTTTCCACCATCTGACCACATCTCTCCTGCCTGGAAGGCATCTGGAGCACTTATCTTAACCTATGGCAGTCTACACCATCAAATTTTGGTCTCACCTCAAGCACTCAAGCTCAAAAATTGAACCCCCCTCCAGAAAACATTTTAGTTTTCTCAGTGAAGCTGGATTTCAGGAAGTCAGGAAATAGAAAAATTCATCAGGCGGTGAAAAGCTCATGAGACTAAATAGTTTACACATCAACTTTTTATTAAAATAAACCATGCACACATAAAAACACAGAATAGCAAAACTTGGGAAAATTCTAGATCTGTTCTAAAATTTCTTCACATGTGTATTCAATCCTGTGAGAATTTTAAAGGGGAAACTTTTGCTAAAGTTAAATAAACATTTAGTAAATATGGAACCTTTGAAAATAACAATGAAAACACTCCAGTGGTGAAATAGCTAAATTGTGAGTAAATATGACATCTCTGGAATGAAGCTTTTGTTCAGATATTTGGATCCAGAGGTACTCCCTGGGAAGATGTATGATGCTTTTTGGTGGGGGTGGAGGCACGAGGAAAAGCAAGGTGAGCAGCTTAGACAGAAAAACAGAAATGGAATATGCAAACTGAACACCTTTCTTTCGTTCTGGTTTTTAACCAAGAATCTACTGTTGCAGGTAATTCATGATAGAGGAGGTAAATTCTGAAGCTGCCAGGATCAAATAGCAAGGGTAGAATAAATCTGAAAGCAAATTTACACACACAGTTCTGGGTCAAGAGGAGAATTTCTCTATCTGAAAGTCCAGCAACCATTTGATCTGAGAGTAGCTCATCTCATTCAATACTGAGTAATCATCAAAATGGAATCAATAGAAGATGTAAAAAAAAGAAAGGAAGATTTTACAAGAAAAAAGCAGAAATGTCATATAAAAATAATGACAGTTAAATAATTCCTAATAATTTCTGTAAATATAATTTAAAAATAATTTCTGTAAATCATGTTCAGAGCTCTGCACACACCAAGGAAAGACATGAGAAGGTTCTAATCTCTTCCCTCTGGGCAACATTAAGGCTCTGCAATCAGGAAGCAAAGACTAAGGCAGTGCTGTAAACTGCTGGAAGTATGGAAAGCATTCAATAACAACAACAATACACACACACACACACGTACAAACACATGGAGCTCCTTGGCAAAGGTTGGGAGACTTACTGGTTCAAAACACTTTTAAAAAAACCTCTATCCAATCATTAGCTAGCTGAACAGAGAATTCAGTGGCCATATACGACAGAAAAGAAAAAATACAGACTTTACAGTATTAGTCCAGGAAAGTCACTACATTCACAAAATAAAACCACCATCAATAACAATAATGAGCATAATAACAAACTCTGAGGGGAGAGCAATATGATTTCTAGAGCTGCTGAATTAAACTTTTTTAAATATCCAGATTTTAATAAAAATTATGACACATGCAAAGAAAAAGGAAATTATGGCCCATATACAGGAATAAAAACAATAGAAACTGTCACTAAGGAAACCGGATGTTGTACCTACTAGACAAAGACTTTTTAACAAACTTATAAATGCAGTGAAAGAACTAAAGTAAACCACGTTTTTAAAGAAAGTATAAAAACAATGTCTCTTACCAAATAGAGAATATCAAAAAGGAAATAGAAATTATACAACACAGCCAAATAGAAATTCTGGAGTGAAAAGTATAACTGAAATGAAAAATCTACTTAGAGGGGCTCAACAGCAGATTTGAACAGCAGATGGCAAAATCACCAAACTTGCCAGTAGGTCAATCGATGTTATCCAGTCTAAAGAGCAGAAATTTAAAAGAAAGAGGAAAAATAAACAGAGACTCAGTGATTTGTGGTACATCATCAAGTATACCAAAATATGCCTAATATGAGTAATAGATGGAGAGGAGAGAAAGGAGCAGAAATAATGGCCCAAAACTTCCCAAATTTAACCCCAAAATACCATTAACCTGCACACACAAAGCTCAAAGAATGTCCAGTAGCATGTCTAAAGCCAAAAACAAAGAGAAAATCTTAAAAGCAACAAGTGAAAAGCAGCTCATCATGTGTAAGATATTGTCATAAGATTAACAGCTGGTTTGTCATCAGAAACATGGATGGCAGAATGTAGCAGGGTGACATATGCAAAGGGCTGGGAGGAAAAAAAATTGTCAACCAAGATTTCTATATCTGGCAAAACAATGCTTCAAAAATTAAGAAATACCTTACAGAAATTGAAAAGATTATAAGGGAATGCTCTGAATAATTGTATGCCAACAAATTACATAACATATGAAGTGGAGAGATTTCTAGAGAGACACAAACTATCAAAACTTGCTCAAGAAGTAGAAAAAAAATTGCATAGAACCATAATAAGAGATTGAATCAGTAGTCAAAAACCTTCCTACAAAGAAAATGTCAGAACCAAATGACTTTAGTGGTAAATTCTACCAAGTATTTAACGAAAAACTGACAACAATCTTTATAAACTCTTCTAAAAAACAGAAGAGGATTGAACATTATCCAACTTATTCTATGAGGCCAGCATTACCCCCGATACCAAAACCAGACAAAGACATCTCAAGAAAACTACAGACCAATATCTCTTATAAATATAGGTGCATAGATAGTGTTGACGGTTGTACCAGTCTGTAATTATATTTAAAAGTACAGAGTTGTACACTTTTAAAAGGTGAATTATATGGAATACAAGTTATATCTTAAATTTGTTACAAAAAAAAAAAAAATGCTGCAATGAACACACTTCCCCGTGCCTCCCAGTACACAAATTCTATAAATGTTTCTATATCTATGGACCTACAGATGGAAATTCTGGGTTGCAATTTTTCAATTTTACTAAAATGTGACAAATTGCTCTACAAAGTAGCTATATCATTTGTACTTCCTCCAGTGGTGTGAGAAAGTTCCAGTTTCTTTTACCTTTGCCAATATCTAGATAATCAATTTAAAAATTTTTACTTATTTGTCGTTATTCTTTTACTTATTTGTTGTGAAATGGTATTTTATTGGTTTGCATTTCCATGACTTTGAAGACGATTAAGCATCTTGTAATATCTATTGACCATTCAGTTTTCCTCTTCTGTGAATTTTCTATTCATATCCTTCACCCAACTTCTAGCAAGCTTGTTGGTTTGCAGAGCTACCTTTCAGTGATGATAACACAGGAACCAGAAGCTTCCCTCCCCAGGAGTGACAGTGAGCATTACCAGCCACTTGAGCATATCACTACTTTCTAGGCAAGTACATCCATTCCAGAATGGAATCTTTGAAATATATGGTTGTCATGACGAATGACAACATCTCAAAGGACTCCTTTCGTTGTTAGACTATTTTACCTTTGGCTAAGAGGTAAGACACTTGAGTTTATCTTCACTACCCTGCCTCCTATCAAGTACAGAGAAGTCACACACGAGTAAGTGATTTTTATTCTATTAATCCTTCAGTCAGTCAAAAGCCTGTCTTCTTTCTAACTTTGACTACTTTTCTTAGCTTTGTTCTGTTAAAAGAAAGAACTATGGGTATATTAGAATTTACTTCACTGTGGGCCCTCCTCTAAAGCTCTCTCCAAATTTGCCAATTGGAAGAGTTCATCTTTGTTCATTAATCTCCTAACTCCATGTCTATCTTCTTTTCCACCATCTGACCACATCTCTCCTGCCTGGAAGGCATCTGGAGCACTTATCTTAACCTATGGCAGTCTACACCATCAAATTTTGGTCTCACCTCAAGCACTCAAGCTCAAAAATTGAACCCCCCTCCAGAAAACATTTTAGTTTTCTCAGTGAAGCTGGATTTCAGGAAGTCAGGAAATAGAAAAATTCATCAGGCGGTGAAAAGCTCATGAGACTAAATAGTTTACACATCAACTTTTTATTAAAATAAACCATGCACACATAAAAACACAGAATAGCAAAACTTGGGAAAATTCTAGATCTGTTCTAAAATTTCTTCACATGTGTATTCAATCCTGTGAGAATTTTAAAGGGGAAACTTTTGCTAAAGTTAAATAAACATTTAGTAAATATGGAATCTTTGAAAATAACAATGAAAACACTCCAGTGGTGAAATAGCTAAATTGTGAGTAAATATGACATCTCTGGAATGAAGCTTTTGTTCAGATATTTGGATCCAGAGGTACTCCCTGGGAAGATGTATGATGCTTTTTGGTGGGGGTGGAGGCACGAGGAAAAGCAAGGTGAGCAGCTTAGACAGAAAAACAGAAATGGAATATGCAAACTGAACACCTTTCTTTCGTTCTGGTTTTTAACCAAGAATCTACTGTTGCAGGTAATTCATGATAGAGGAGGTAAATTCTGAAGCTGCCAGGATCAAATAGCAAGGGTAGAATAAATCTGAAAGCAAATTTACACACACAGTTCTGGGTCAAGAGGAGAATTTCTCTATCTGAAAGTCCAGCAACCATTTGATCTGAGAGTAGCTCATCTCATTCAATACTGAGTAATCATCAAAATGGAATCAATAGAAGATGTAAAAAAAAGAAAGGAAGATTTTACAAGAAAAAAGCAGAAATGTCATATAAAAATAATGACAGTTAAATAATTCCTAATAATTTCTCTAAATATAATTTAAAAATAATTTCTGTAAATCATGTTCAGAGCTCTGCACACACCAAGGAAAGACATGAGAAGGTTCTAATCTCTTCCCTCTGGGCAACATTAAGGCTCTGCAATCAGGAAGCAAAGACTAAGGCAGTGCTGTAAACTGCTGGAAGTATGGAAAGCATTCAATAACAACAACAATACACACACACACACACGTACAAACACATGGAGCTCCTTGGCAAAGGTTGGGAGACTTACTGGTTCAAAACACTTTTAAAAAAACCTCTATCCAATCATTAGCTAGCTGAACAGAGAATTCAGTGGCCATATACGACAGAAAAGAAAAAATACAGACTTTACAGTATTAGTCCAGGAAAGTCACTACATTCACAAAATAAAACCACCATCAATAACAATAATGAGCATAATAACAAACTCTGAGGGGAGAGCAATATGATTTCTAGAGCTGCTGAATTAAACTTTTTTAAATATCCAGATTTTAATAAAAATTATGACACATGCAAAGAAAAAGGAAATTATGGCCCATATACAGGAATAAAAACAATAGAAACTGTCACTAAGGAAACCGGATGTTGTACCTACTAGACAAAGACTTTTTAACAAACTTATAAATGCAGTGAAAGAACTAAAGTAAACCACGTTTTTAAAGAAAGTATAAAAACAATGTCTCTTACCAAATAGAGAATATCAAAAAGGAAATAGAAATTATACAACACAGCCAAATAGAAATTCTGGAGTGAAAAGTATAACTGAAATGAAAAATCTACTTAGAGGGGCTCAACAGCAGATTTGAACAGCAGATGGCAAAATCACCAAACTTGCCAGTAGGTCAATCGATGTTATCCAGTCTAAAGAGCAGAAATTTAAAAGAAAGAGGAAAAATAAACAGAGACTCAGTGATTTGTGGTACATCATCAAGTATACCAAAATATGCCTAATATGAGTAATAGATGGAGAGGAGAGAAAGGAGCAGAAATAATGGCCCAAAACTTCCCAAATTTAACCCCAAAATACCATTAACCTGCACACACAAAGCTCAAAGAATGTCCAGTAGCATGTCTAAAGCCAAAAACAAAGAGAAAATCTTAAAAGCAACAAGTGAAAAGCAGCTCATCATGTGTAAGATATTGTCATAAGATTAACAGCTGGTTTGTCATCAGAAACATGGATGGCAGAATGTAGCAGGGTGACATATGCAAAGGGCTGGGAGGAAAAAAAATTGTCAACCAAGATTTCTATATCTGGCAAAACAATGCTTCAAAAATTAAGAAATACCTTACAGAAATTGAAAAGATTATAAGGGAATGCTCTGAATAATTGTATGCCAACAAATTACATAACATATGAAGTGGAGAGATTTCTAGAGAGACACAAACTATCAAAACTTGCTCAAGAAGTAGAAAAAAAATTGCATAGAACCATAATAAGAGATTGAATCAGTAGTCAAAAACCTTCCTACAAAGAAAATGTCAGAACCAAATGACTTTAGTGGTAAATTCTACCAAGTATTTAACGAAAAACTGACAACAATCTTTATAAACTCTTCTAAAAAACAGAAGAGGATTGAACATTATCCAACTTATTCTATGAGGCCAGCATTACCCCCGATACCAAAACCAGACAAAGACATCTCAAGAAAACTACAGACCAATATCTCTTATAAATATAGGTGCATAGATAGTGTTGACGGTTGTACCAGTCTGTAATTATATTTAAAAGTACAGAGTTGTACACTTTTAAAAGGTGAATTATATGGAATACAAGTTATATCTTAAATTTGTTACAAAAAAAAAAAAAATGCTGCAATGAACACACTTCCCCGTGCCTCCCAGTACACAAATTCTATAAATGTTTCTATATCTATGGACCTACAGATGGAAATTCTGGGTTGCAATTTTTCAATTTTACTAAAATGTGACAAATTGCTCTACAAAGTAGCTATATCATTTGTACTTCCTCCAGTGGTGTGAGAAAGTTCCAGTTTCTTTTACCTTTGCCAATATCTAGATAATCAATTTAAAAATTTTTACTTATTTGTCGTTATTCTTTTACTTATTTGTTGTGAAATGGTATTTTATTGGTTTGCATTTCCATGACTTTGAAGACGATTAAGCATCTTGTAATATCTATTGACCATTCAGTTTTCCTCTTCTGTGAATTTTCTATTCATATCCTTCACCCAACTTCTAGCAAGCTTGTTGGTTTGCAGAGCTACCTTTCAGTGATGATAACACAGGAACCAGAAGCTTCCCTCCCCAGGAGTGACAGTGAGCATTACCAGCCACTTGAGCATATCACTACTTTCTAGGCAAGTACATCCATTCCAGAATGGAATCTTTGAAATATATGGTTGTCATGACGAATGACAACATCTCAAAGGACTCCTTTCGTTGTTAGACTATTTTACCTTTGGCTAAGAGGTAAGACACTTGAGTTTATCTTCACTACCCTGCCTCCTATCAAGTACAGAGAAGTCACACACGAGTAAGTGATTTTTATTCTATTAATCCTTCAGTCAGTCAAAAGCCTGTCTTCTTTCTAACTTTGACTACTTTTCTTAGCTTTGTTCTGTTAAAAGAAAGAACTATGGGTATATTAGAATTTACTTCACTGTGGGCCCTCCTCTAAAGCTCTCTCCAAATTTGCCAATTGGAAGAGTTCATCTTTGTTCATTAATCTCCTAACTCCATGTCTATCTTCTTTTCCACCATCTGACCACATCTCTCCTGCCTGGAAGGCATCTGGAGCACTTATCTTAACCTATGGCAGTCTACACCATCAAATTTTGGTCTCACCTCAAGCACTCAAGCTCAAAAATTGAACCCCCCTCCAGAAAACATTTTAGTTTTCTCAGTGAAGCTGGATTTCAAGAAGTCAGGAAATAGAAAAATTCATCAGGCGGTGAAAAGCTCATGAGACTAAATAGTTTACACATCAACTTTTTATTAAAATAAACCATGCACACATAAAAACACAGAATAGCAAAACTTGGGAAAATTCTAGATCTGTTCTAAAATTTCTTCACATGTGTATTCAATCCTGTGAGAATTTTAAAGGGGAAACTTTTGCTAAAGTTAAATAAACATTTAGTAAATATGGAATCTTTGAAAATAACAATGAAAACACTCCAGTGGTGAAATAGCTAAATTGTGAGTAAATATGACATCTCTGGAATGAAGCTTTTGTTCAGATATTTGGATCCAGAGGTACTCCCTGGGAAGATGTATGATGCTTTTTGGTGGGGGTGGAGGCACGAGGAAAAGCAAGGTGAGCAGCTTAGACAGAAAAACAGAAATGGAATATGCAAACTGAACACCTTTCTTTCGTTCTGGTTTTTAACCAAGAATCTACTGTTGCAGGTAATTCATGATAGAGGAGGTAAATTCTGAAGCTGCCAGGATCAAATAGCAAGGGTAGAATAAATCTGAAAGCAAATTTACACACACAGTTCTGGGTCAAGAGGAGAATTTCTCTATCTGAAAGTCCAGCAACCATTTGATCTGAGAGTAGCTCATCTCATTCAATACTGAGTAATCATCAAAATGGAATCAATAGAAGATGTAAAAAAAAGAAAGGAAGATTTTACAAGAAAAAAGCAGAAATGTCATATAAAAATAATGACAGTTAAATAATTCCTAATAATTTCTCTAAATATAATTTAAAAATAATTTCTGTAAATCATGTTCAGAGCTCTGCACACACCAAGGAAAGACATGAGAAGGTTCTAATCTCTTCCCTCTGGGCAACATTAAGGCTCTGCAATCAGGAAGCAAAGACTAAGGCAGTGCTGTAAACTGCTGGAAGTATGGAAAGCATTCAATAACAACAACAATACACACACACACACACGTACAAACACATGGAGCTCCTTGGCAAAGGTTGGGAGACTTACTGGTTCAAAACACTTTTAAAAAAACCTCTATCCAATCATTAGCTAGCTGAACAGAGAATTCAGTGGCCATATACGACAGAAAAGGAAAAATACAGACTTTACAGTATTAGTCCAGGAAAGTCACTACATTCACAAAATAAAACCACCATCAATAACAATAATGAGCATAAGAACAAACTCTGAGGGGAGAGCAATATGATTTCTAAAGCTGCTGAATTAAACTTTTTTAAATATCCAGATTTTAATAAAAATTATGACACATGCAAAGAAAAAGGAAATTATGGCCCATATACAGGAATAAAAACAATAGAAACTGTCACTAAGGAAACCGGATGTTGTACCTACTAGACAAAGACTTTTTAACAAACTTATAAATGCAGTGAAAGAACTAAAGTAAACCATGTTTTTAAAGAAAGTATAAAAACAATGTCTCTTACCAAATAGAGAATATCAAAAAGGAAATAGAAATTATACAACACAGCCAAATAGAAATTCTGGAGTGAAAAGTATAACTGAAATGAAAAATCTACTTAGAGGGGCTCAACAGCAGATTTGAACAGCAGATGGCAAAATCACCAAACTTGCCAGTAGGTCAATCGATGTTATCCAGTCTAAAGAGCAGAAATTTAAAAGAAAGAGGAAAAATAAACAGAGACTCAGTGATTTGTGGTACATCATCAAGTATACCAAAATATGCCTAATATGAGTAATAGATGGAGAGGAGAGAAAGGAGCAGAAATAATGGCCCAAAACTTCCCAAATTTAACCCCAAAATACCATTAACCTGCACACACAAAGCTCAAAGAATGTCCAGTAGCATGTCTAAAGCCAAAAACAAAGAGAAAATCTTAAAAGCAACAAGTGAAAAGCAGCTCATCATGTGTAAGATATTGTCATAAGATTAACAGCTGGTTTGTCATCAGAAACATGGATGGCAGAATGTAGCAGGGTGACATATGCAAAGGGCTGGGAGGAAAAAAAATTGTCAACCAAGATTTCTATATCTGGCAAAACAATGCTTCAAAAATTAAGAAAAACCTTACAGAAATTGAAAAGATTATAAGGGAATGCTCTGAATAATTGTATGCCAACAAATTACATAACATATGAAGTGGAGAGATTTCTAGAGAGACACAAACTATCAAAACTTGCTCAAGAAGTAGAAAAAAAATTGCATAGAACCATAATAAGAGATTGAATCAGTAGTCAAAAACCTTCCTACAAAGAAAATGTCAGAACCAAATGACTTTAGTGGTAAATTCTACCAAGTATTTAACGAAAAACTGACAACAATCTTTATAAACTCTTCTAAAAAACAGAAGAGGATTGAACATTATCCAACTTATTCTATGAGGCCAGCATTACCCCCGATACCAAAACCAGACAAAGACATCTCAAGAAAACTACAGACCAATATCTCTTATAAATATAGGTGCATAGATAGTGTTGACGGTTGTACCAGTCTGTAATTATATTTAAAAGTACAGAGTTGTACACTTTTAAAAGGTGAATTATATGGAATACAAGTTATATCTTAAATTTGTTACCAAAAAAAAAAAAATGCTGCAATGAACACACTTCCCCGTGCCTCCCAGTACACAAATTCTATAAATGTTTCTATATCTATGGACCTACAGATGGAAATTCTGGGTTGCAATTTTTCAATTTTACTAAAATGTGACAAATTGCTCTACAAAGTAGCTATATCATTTGTACTTCCTCCAGTGGTGTGAGAAAGTTCCAGTTTCTTTTACCTTTGCCAATATCTAGATAATCAATTTAAAAATTTTTACTTATTTGTCGTTATTCTTTTACTTATTTGTTGTGAAATGGTATTTTATTGGTTTGCATTTCCATGACTTTGAAGACGATTAAGCATCTTGTAATATCTATTGACCATTCAGTTTTCCTCTTCTGTGAATTTTCTATTCATATCCTTCACCCAACTTCTAGCAAGCTTGTTGGTTTGCAGAGCTACCTTTCAGTGATGATAACACAGGAACCAGAAGCTTCCCTCCCCAGGAGTGACAGTGAGCATTACCAGCCACTTGAGCATATCACTACTTTCTAGGCAAGTACATCCATTCCAGAATGGAATCTTTGAAATATATGGTTGTCATGACGAATGACAACATCTCAAAGGACTCCTTTCGTTGTTAGACTATTTTACCTTTGGCTAAGAGGTAAGACACTTGAGTTTATCTTCACTACCCTGCCTCCTATCAAGTACAGAGAAGTCACACACGAGTAAGTGATTTTTATTCTATTAATCCTTCAGTCAGTCAAAAGCCTGTCTTCTTTCTAACTTTGACTACTTTTCTTAGCTTTGTTCTGTTAAAAGAAAGAACTATGGGTATATTAGAATTTACTTCACTGTGGGCCCTCCTCTAAAGCTCTCTCCAAATTTGCCAATTGGAAGAGTTCATCTTTGTTCATTAATCTCCTAACTCCATGTCTATCTTCTTTTCCACCATCTGACCACATCTCTCCTGCCTGGAAGGCATCTGGAGCACTTATCTTAACCTATGGCAGTCTACACCATCAAATTTTGGTCTCACCTCAAGCACTCAAGCTCAAAAATTGAACCCCCCTCCAGAAAACATTTTAGTTTTCTCAGTGAAGCTGGATTTCAAGAAGTCAGGAAATAGAAAAATTCATCAGGCGGTGAAAAGCTCATGAGACTAAATAGTTTACACATCAACTTTTTATTAAAATAAACCATGCACACATAAAAACACAGAATAGCAAAACTTGGGAAAATTCTAGATCTGTTCTAAAATTTCTTCACATGTGTATTCAATCCTGTGAGAATTTTAAAGGGGAAACTTTTGCTAAAGTTAAATAAACATTTAGTAAATATGGAATCTTTGAAAATAACAATGAAAACACTCCAGTGGTGAAATAGCTAAATTGTGAGTAAATATGACATCTCTGGAATGAAGCTTTTGTTCAGATATTTGGATCCAGAGGTACTCCCTGGGAAGATGTATGATGCTTTTTGGTGGGGGTGGAGGCACGAGGAAAAGCAAGGTGAGCAGCTTAGACAGAAAAACAGAAATGGAATATGCAAACTGAACACCTTTCTTTCGTTCTGGTTTTTAACCAAGAATCTACTGTTGCAGGTAATTCATGATAGAGGAGGTAAATTCTGAAGCTGCCAGGATCAAATAGCAAGGGTAGAATAAATCTGAAAGCAAATTTACACACACAGTTCTGGGTCAAGAGGAGAATTTCTCTATCTGAAAGTCCAGCAACCATTTGATCTGAGAGTAGCTCATCTCATTCAATACTGAGTAATCATCAAAATGGAATCAATAGAAGATGTAAAAAAAAGAAAGGAAGATTTTACAAGAAAAAAGCAGAAATGTCATATAAAAATAATGACAGTTAAATAATTCCTAATAATTTCTCTAAATATAATTTAAAAATAATTTCTGTAAATCATGTTCAGAGCTCTGCACACACCAAGGAAAGACATGAGAAGGTTCTAATCTCTTCCCTCTGGGCAACATTAAGGCTCTGCAATCAGGAAGCAAAGACTAAGGCAGTGCTGTAAACTGCTGGAAGTATGGAAAGCATTCAATAACAACAACAATACACACACACACACACGTACAAACACATGGAGCTCCTTGGCAAAGGTTGGGAGACTTACTGGTTCAAAACACTTTTAAAAAAACCTCTATCCAATCATTAGCTAGCTGAACAGAGAATTCAGTGGCCATATACGACAGAAAAGGAAAAATACAGACTTTACAGTATTAGTCCAGGAAAGTCACTACATTCACAAAATAAAACCACCATCAATAACAATAATGAGCATAAGAACAAACTCTGAGGGGAGAGCAATATGATTTCTAAAGCTGCTGAATTAAACTTTTTTAAATATCCAGATTTTAATAAAAATTATGACACATGCAAAGAAAAAGGAAATTATGGCCCATATACAGGAATAAAAACAATAGAAACTGTCACTAAGGAAACCGGATGTTGTACCTACTAGACAAAGACTTTTTAACAAACTTATAAATGCAGTGAAAGAACTAAAGTAAACCATGTTTTTAAAGAAAGTATAAAAACAATGTCTCTTACCAAATAGAGAATATCAAAAAGGAAATAGAAATTATACAACACAGCCAAATAGAAATTCTGGAGTGAAAAGTATAACTGAAATGAAAAATCTACTTAGAGGGGCTCAACAGCAGATTTGAACAGCAGATGGCAAAATCACCAAACTTGCCAGTAGGTCAATCGATGTTATCCAGTCTAAAGAGCAGAAATTTAAAAGAAAGAGGAAAAATAAACAGAGACTCAGTGATTTGTGGTACATCATCAAGTATACCAAAATATGCCTAATATGAGTAATAGATGGAGAGGAGAGAAAGGAGCAGAAATAATGGCCCAAAACTTCCCAAATTTAACCCCAAAATACCATTAACCTGCACACACAAAGCTCAAAGAATGTCCAGTAGCATGTCTAAAGCCAAAAACAAAGAGAAAATCTTAAAAGCAACAAGTGAAAAGCAGCTCATCATGTGTAAGATATTGTCATAAGATTAACAGCTGGTTTGTCATCAGAAACATGGATGGCAGAATGTAGCAGGGTGACATATGCAAAGGGCTGGGAGGAAAAAAAATTGTCAACCAAGATTTCTATATCTGGCAAAACAATGCTTCAAAAATTAAGAAAAACCTTACAGAAATTGAAAAGATTATAAGGGAATGCTCTGAATAATTGTATGCCAACAAATTACATAACATATGAAGTGGAGAGATTTCTAGAGAGACACAAACTATCAAAACTTGCTCAAGAAGTAGAAAAAAAATTGCATAGAACCATAATAAGAGATTGAATCAGTAGTCAAAAACCTTCCTACAAAGAAAATGTCAGAACCAAATGACTTTAGTGGTAAATTCTACCAAGTATTTAACGAAAAACTGACAACAATCTTTATAAACTCTTCTAAAAAACAGAAGAGGATTGAACATTATCCAACTTATTCTATGAGGCCAGCATTACCCCCGATACCAAAACCAGACAAAGACATCTCAAGAAAACTACAGACCAATATCTCTTATAAATATAGGTGCATAGATAGTGTTGACGGTTGTACCAGTCTGTAATTATATTTAAAAGTACAGAGTTGTACACTTTTAAAAGGTGAATTATATGGAATACAAGTTATATCTTAAATTTGTTACCAAAAAAAAAAAAATGCTGCAATGAACACACTTCCCCGTGCCTCCCAGTACACAAATTCTATAAATGTTTCTATATCTATGGACCTACAGATGGAAATTCTGGGTTGCAATTTTTCAATTTTACTAAAATGTGACAAATTGCTCTACAAAGTAGCTATATCATTTGTACTTCCTCCAGTGGTGTGAGAAAGTTCCAGTTTCTTTTACCTTTGCCAATATCTAGATAATCAATTTAAAAATTTTTACTTATTTGTCGTTATTCTTTTACTTATTTGTTGTGAAATGGTATTTTATTGGTTTGCATTTCCATGACTTTGAAGACGATTAAGCATCTTGTAATATCTATTGACCATTCAGTTTTCCTCTTCTGTGAATTTTCTATTCATATCCTTCACCCAACTTCTAGCAAGCTTGTTGGTTTGCAGAGCTACCTTTCAGTGATGATAACACAGGAACCAGAAGCTTCCCTCCCCAGGAGTGACAGTGAGCATTACCAGCCACTTGAGCATATCACTACTTTCTAGGCAAGTACATCCATTCCAGAATGGAATCTTTGAAATATATGGTTGTCATGACGAATGACAACATCTCAAAGGACTCCTTTCGTTGTTAGACTATTTTACCTTTGGCTAAGAGGTAAGACACTTGAGTTTATCTTCACTACCCTGCCTCCTATCAAGTACAGAGAAGTCACACACGAGTAAGTGATTTTTATTCTATTAATCCTTCAGTCAGTCAAAAGCCTGTCTTCTTTCTAACTTTGACTACTTTTCTTAGCTTTGTTCTGTTAAAAGAAAGAACTATGGGTATATTAGAATTTACTTCACTGTGGGCCCTCCTCTAAAGCTCTCTCCAAATTTGCCAATTGGAAGAGTTCATCTTTGTTCATTAATCTCCTAACTCCATGTCTATCTTCTTTTCCACCATCTGACCACATCTCTCCTGCCTGGAAGGCATCTGGAGCACTTATCTTAACCTATGGCAGTCTACACCATCAAATTTTGGTCTCACCTCAAGCACTCAAGCTCAAAAATTGAACCCCCCTCCAGAAAACATTTTAGTTTTCTCAGTGAAGCTGGATTTCAAGAAGTCAGGAAATAGAAAAATTCATCAGGCGGTGAAAAGCTCATGAGACTAAATAGTTTACACATCAACTTTTTATTAAAATAAACCATGCACACATAAAAACACAGAATAGCAAAACTTGGGAAAATTCTAGATCTGTTCTAAAATTTCTTCACATGTGTATTCAATCCTGTGAGAATTTTAAAGGGGAAACTTTTGCTAAAGTTAAATAAACATTTAGTAAATATGGAATCTTTGAAAATAACAATGAAAACACTCCAGTGGTGAAATAGCTAAATTGTGAGTAAATATGACATCTCTGGAATGAAGCTTTTGTTCAGATATTTGGATCCAGAGGTACTCCCTGGGAAGATGTATGATGCTTTTTGGTGGGGGTGGAGGCACGAGGAAAAGCAAGGTGAGCAGCTTAGACAGAAAAACAGAAATGGAATATGCAAACTGAACACCTTTCTTTCGTTCTGGTTTTTAACCAAGAATCTACTGTTGCAGGTAATTCATGATAGAGGAGGTAAATTCTGAAGCTGCCAGGATCAAATAGCAAGGGTAGAATAAATCTGAAAGCAAATTTACACACACAGTTCTGGGTCAAGAGGAGAATTTCTCTATCTGAAAGTCCAGCAACCATTTGATCTGAGAGTAGCTCATCTCATTCAATACTGAGTAATCATCAAAATGGAATCAATAGAAGATGTAAAAAAAAGAAAGGAAGATTTTACAAGAAAAAAGCAGAAATGTCATATAAAAATAATGACAGTTAAATAATTCCAGGAAAATATCACAGAGCAGATAAAAAAGACTTTATAATTTAATGAAGCAATTTTATCTGTAAAACATAATTTTGAAATAGAGATATAAGAATTTAGGGAAAAACAGTGCCGTTTAGGACAGAAGTGGAGGGAAATAATATTCTCACAAAAACAAAGGTCATGTTGGAAACGGTGCAAAGAAAATAAGCATTGCTGAAAATATGGTAAGGAGCATGAAGGACAAGCCTGAGATAAGCTAGAAAGACATTAAGAAAGAGACCAGAGCTTCACTGGTGGTGCAGTGGTTGAGAGTCCGCCTGCCGATGCAAGGGACACAGGTTCATGCCCCGGTCCAGGAAGATCCCACATGCCGCGGAGCAGCTAGGCCCGTGATCCATGGCTGTTAAGCCTGCACGTCTGGAGCCTGTGCTCCACAACTGGAGAGGCCACAACAGTGAGAGGCCCACGTACCGCAAAAAAAAAAAAAAAAAAGAGAGACCAATATAAGCATAATTGTTGTCATCAAAGAAGAGAACCAAAATAAAAGAAGAAAATATCTAAATAAAAATTTTAATATAAATTTTCATGAAG